>NC_091131.1:144690738-144990738 GCF_040183065.1 Periplaneta americana
ACAAATTAGCCTACATGCATACATGTAAGACCAGGTAGTGTTGGGGTTGGCCTTCCCTTCTGTATAGCAATAATCTGTTCTTGTAAACTGAGTTTCCTAAATTTTCCAAAATATATTAGGTTTTCACTTCCATTCATTGTTGAATAATTGCACAAATTAACAATTACAAGGAAATTCACAACCTCGCAGCATTTTTCGAGCACACTACAGCGTCACAGGTATTGGAAGAGATTATAGTTACTAACACGTAATCGGAACCGTTTTACGGAAATGGGAATGGGAAATAATCTGAGGAAAGCGAGAACAATGCACTCACCCACGTGGTCCGTGTTGCCACATGTACATTTTACAAGTTTAGTATCACATGCTTTTGAAGAATGTCAATGAGTACCTACTTTCAATTTCAAATATATTTATACAAAACTGACAACTTGGCTGTTACCCTGTCTAGTAGACAATGAATGGAAGTGAATTTCAGGGGCCTAAAAGATCTGCGATACTAACGTAGAACTAACTACTTTCTCTTTGTTTTACATAAACCCAACTTTAACTTTCAAATATCTAAGTTTCAAACCATGAATAGTAGCCTATATAAAGTGCAATGAATAATATTTTTGATTTATAATTTAAAAAAAAAAAAGTTTATATGGTGCCTTTCATAGCTTTGCGTTAAAGCTGTTTTTATTGTGCCTCCTCCTAGATGTGTTATAGTTTGATTGAATGCAGCATCGTTAGAGGGCAGCGGTAGCGAGCTTGCTGCAAGACCAGTCGGTTTCTATTTCCCGCCCATACGCTGATTCAGAGGAGGATCTCCTCCCTATCCGTTCATTTACTTGCTTTAAAACTCTGATTCTTTCTCTGGCCGCTAGTGCGCTGTTGTCTATGTGTGTTACCTGCAGAAAAGGAGGAATGGATTGGCTTTCCTCCACAAAACAATCTAGCATCTTTCTCACAGTTTTCTAGCAGCACATGAGCACGCGTCGTTTAAAACTCGATTAACCGAGGTTTTCTTATAGCTGAGAACTTAAAAATTATCGGATCTTCCTCGAATTTCAAGGCACATATTTTATTTGGTACTTACTTTCAAAAGAAGAAAAATGTGAGGAGGACGTTCCTCCCTTCCCTCCCTCGAGGAACCGCCACTGATTCTTACCAACAAGAGAGGTAGTTAATGTGAAAGGGAACATTGAGAAATGTGGTAAATTAAAGAAATAAACATTTCATTCGTTTATGATTGTTCTGATGCTACTAAATGTTAATATATGCATCAACTTAAACATGTAAGCAATTTTATGTAATACATGGTGAATATGACTATGCTTCTGTATAAAAATTATCACATTAAGCCAGCGTTAAGTGTCTATTTTTACATAAACCGCCTAAATTTAGTAAAAGTGGTATTTACTCATCGACTTCCTGTAGCATTTTCAAAGTTTTTAAAGAGCACTGATATGAATAACGCATATGGTTTTTGAAAAGCTACTAGCCTAGGTCACTTTTAAATGCACTCCATACAGTTTACAAAATGCACCACATTGAGTACGATCGAAACACAACAAATCATACGTAGTTCGCCATTGTATTTGATATATGACTTCACGTCCAACAGTTCAGTTTCACATAATTTTTTTTGTTTGACTTCTAGTGCAACCATTTTCTTCATTGACTCATCACTAAGAGCACTATATGAAGGTTATACAGATGGAATCACTGGTTCATAGATTTCAATTTCACTTACAGCCAATTGAGAATTCTCTTCATTAAATGTAGCGGATGCACTTTCCATTAACTCCTCAATATACACAATGTAAGAAAAATTCCATCCAGTAACAGCACTGTAGGATAGAGTACATTATATTAATTAATTTAAGTATAGCAAGCAACATTCCACGATCCATACTTTCGGAGACATCCGAAAGAATCTGTCGGTCAAATGGAGCACATTGCCAAAAAGAAGCCAGTGCGCATGATCAGACATACAACGAAACAAAACTAATTTTATTACCTAAACCCAGTGGCGATTTCTCCTAAGGAGCACAGGAGCAGTGCACCACCTCGTCAAATAACGCATGTTTTTTTTAATTAATATCAATAAGCTGCACTAGACTATGTGAGCGACATATTTCTTTATTATAATATTATGTAAAAATAACCCTGCAGTAATAACAGTAATTTAAGAAGTCGTGGGTGTTCCTTTCGAGGCATTTAAATTGAAATGTAGGATATAGATCTTGCCTAAAGCTACATAAAGTTCATGACCCCGTTTAACTTGGGATGAAAATTGCGACTTAGAGGGTTTGTTCCTATCCTTATTTTAATTGTCTCGATCCACTTTATCACGGCCTGTGATTATTTGACGGCATTTTTGGTACCACCCTGTATATTTTCTTTAAGAAAAGTAAACAATGTCTGTTGTAACGGCATAGTCAAGGAAATATCTATTTTTACGAATATGCTGTAACTATTATAGAAAACAAGGCCTATATTTGCTGAACAAAATTAACATAGAAAACTACTCCAATAAAAAAGCACACTGAATTTATTTATCAGTAAAAATCACGGCTGGGAACTATTGCTTAAAGTTCAATCAGACAAAACAGGGCGTCAGATTCAGCAATGCAGAGTATATCGCCCACTAGCCTTACTTCAAGTCTCCTACGTTAAAAAAAACTCACCATCCTGTAAGGGAACAACTACCTGAAAATCTTCATAACATAATTTATTTTACCCATAAGTCATAAGAAATTGAAATTCAATATTGTGTAAATTATTGTTATGATTAGTGTATTATTATTATTATTATTATTATTATTATTATTATTATTATTATTATTATTATTATTATTATTATTATTATATAGAAACCTATTTCACCCGTAGGTATATTAGGGTTATAAGTTCAACAATTTAGGATATATACGTTATTGGGTTAGTAGCGGTGGATTACAATTTAGCAAATTCACTATTTATAAACATTAAAAATATCTACAGGTATACTTATTTACAAATATACAGTTAAGTGGCACAGAATAGTCAAAGTTGATCATTATTTAAATATGACGTCAATATGTAGGCCTACTTTTCATACAAGAATAAGGGGCATTCGAACAGAAGATGTCTGACAGACTGATTCTCTTCTCCGCATTTAAAATTTACATTATTTAAAATTTAAAATATCTGAAGACATTCCCCAAATTTTCTATATCCTGTCAATAATTGTCAGAATAGCATTTGATTCTAGAAGATAATATATCGTGAACTGTTGGAAAAAATAGATCTCTTATAGTACTTCCCTTTCCACTCTGTCGCCAATTTTGATCCCATTTTTCAAGAATATGTTTTAGTATTTAATTCTTTACAAACGAAAAGGGGCTTGATGTGTAACAAGTATGGAGATTTGAGTGAGCAGTCGTTTGGCCAATACGTCTGCTCTTTCGTTCCCAGTAGTCCCAAGGTGTCCTATACCCCATGATAGATATTACTTGGACTTTCATTAATTAGATATTTAAAGTGAGTCCAAATTATAATTGTCTGCAAGGCTGAGTGAGTATCGCTTTTTAAGCAAGCACTAGTTTCATTTGCAGTGCACCATTTTGCTGCTTCAGTTCAGCCTAAACATAGAGCAATATGAGAACAGTTTAAATAATATTGAATGTACCTCGGAACAGTCGAAAGCGCATCGCATCCCACTTTCACATCTTGATTGTCGTATTTTCGAAACGGGAACCATCCGTATATAAATCGCAGATATGCTTATGATTAGTACAGGTTTTTAACATAATTTTTGTGCTGTGCAGGGTGTCCTGTCAAAACCAAACTTACTGGTCTTTGAATTTGCATGTGCGAAATAAATTCGAGAATCCTATAACTTCTTTTGATATCACTTACACTTGACTTAAATATACCACTTAAGTGTAAATTACATATTCTATTTTAAAAAGTCTGAAATCTCCAAGACTAACATCCTGGAGTCCAGGATGGAAATGTTAAATGTCATGGTTTATTTAACGACGCTCGCAACTACCGAGGTTATATCAGCATCGCCGGTGTGCCGGAATTTTTTGGCGCAGGAGTACTTGTACATGCCAGTAAATCTACTGACATGAGCCTGTCGCATTTAAGCACACTTAAATGCCATCGACCTGGCCCGGGATCGAACCCGCAACCTTGTGAATAGAAGGTCAGCGCTATGCCAACTGCGCCAACCAGGCCGACTACAGGGTGGAAATTCCCCCCAGGGCCACCCGCTGAATCCGTCACTGGTGTAAACAGTTTAATTTTACTCCCAGTACCTAATTTCAATTATTTTTATACATTTATGTGAAACTCGTGTTGCCACAAAACATACGTTTTAGTGAATGCATAGTTTTTAGAGCTGCTCTGTAGTGCTCAACATCAATCAAGGGATTAAAAATGTACTAATCTATACTAATAATAATACTGTAACCTAGTTTCTTGTAGTTGTATTATAATTCTGGTGGCGTGGAAGAGAAGGTCTGATGGCCTTAACTCCACCAGAGTAAATAAATAAATAAGTTAGGGTTTACTTAGATTTTACGCTATGGCATTCAAAATACAGTATTTAAAAGGGGGTTATAAGGAGACCTGAAGTAAATAAATCGAAATATCTAGCTTATTATTGATTTTTAGTAGAATGCTACATAACACAAGTTACTTTAAAAATGTTTCCGACAAGTTTCGTTCTGTGCAAAATTTTGATAGGATTGATATTTAACAAGATATATGAGTTTTAGAGTCTCTTCAGACTAGGCCATTTTTAGAAGCGCTGCTAACTCGCTGCCGCTTGTGAATAATGTATTTAAATGGAGGTCTTCAGACACAGCCACGATCACAAAATCAGTCGCGCTGCAGACTCTCTGTGGTTGGCTTCGCCGCAGGTGGCGGCCACTGAAAGTGGCGGGCGCTTCTCTTCGCGATGCAAAGTATGAAATGGTAGGTTTCAGATGGCATCATAGCCAGCCACTACTTTAGTGGCGCGGGAGTGGCGCTGCTAACCGACTGTTGGGCCACCAATTCCCTATATATGAAATATTTTTGAGTGATTATTTCTTTCTACACATTGTGAATCGTGAAAATTTTTAAATTATGTTTCATTTAACGACACTCGCAACTGCCGAGGTTATAGCAGCGTCGTCGGTGTACCGAAATTTTGTCCCGCAGGAGTTCTTTTACATGTCAGTAAATCTAGTGACATAAGCCTGTCGCATTTAAGCACACTGCGTCACCCAGCGCGACGAATCCTGAAAACACTTGTTCCTGTTTGTTACTGTATCACTAGCAGGAATGGTTAATATGAAATATAATGTTTTGCCTGTATCTTGTTATGACTTTGAAATGCATAGTGGGCGAGAGCAGAAACACGGGCGAGAAGGCAGAGTAGGTCACGAATTGAGAAGTAAAAGTAATTGTTTGGGTTAATGTTTATTTATGGAGTTAGTATGAAAATTACTTCCTGGTTTGTTTGGGAGGATAAACGGGAGTACCCAGAAGAAAATACAGATAGACGTAGAGCAAAGACTGTTATAAGATCGGAAAGATGATAGAAAATAAGGGAGTAGACAGTGAAAGTGGCGGTGGGGAGATGAGGGAATAAAACGTTTGAAAACAATGAAGAAAACATCACAGAACAAACATTTCAGAATGGCGGGGAGTCAATTCAGCTACAAGCAGTGTGTGTGCTTTAACCTCGGTGCCAGGAAAGAAATAGACTCGTAAGTCTGTTTGGACTCTTGATTTCATAGTAGTTGATTGAGATGCGGGGGAAGAAGGGAATGCATTCGAAGAGAGGATCGAAGCTTATAGGAACGCTTCAAGAGAGATTTCCAACAAGCAGGATAGCTTGTCTCTCGTCTATGATAAGTTCCAGCCGCGGGGTTTTCTTGGACTAAGAGAGAATTGAAGGTTTTTACTAGTTTCGGAACAAAAGAATAGGGAAGTACGACTAGGTGAGGAGGTTTTCCTGGAAGACTAAAAGTGTGTGTGAATTCCTTCCTTCAAGTAAGTGTGATTGCGTGAAGTTTATGAAGTTGGCAGGGTGGCACACAAAGGGGTTGTACCTAGGTACAAAGAAATCAATTAGAGGGGGGGTTACAGCATATTCAATATTTTATTATCAACCATAAGACAGTTTTTTTAATTGGTTATTTAACGAACTCTGTTAATTAGCGTCGATGGAATTGGTGATAGCGATATGATATTTGGCGAGATGAGGCCGGGGATTTGCCATAGATTACTTGACATTTGCCTTATGGTTGGGGAAAACCTCGGAAAAAACCCAACCAGGTAATCAGCCCAAGCGGGAATCGAACCCGCGCTCGAATTCAAGACAGTGTTAAAGTTCTGCTTAAATATATTTTAAAAATTTAATGGAAATATGCCTACACGTTCTCAGATGGCAGCGCAACAATGATGGTTTTTAACGTTCCCTTTGTCGGTATGCGCGTTTGATTTTCCAGAAAAATATGGACATATTTTGTTCATTTCTAAATTTAGAATTAGAGTGTTGCAAAACCGGTTGAGAATAGTGGAAATAATACTGAGCGCCTGGCATTGTAGGCAGTATGAAATGCTGCCTCGCCATGCGGACTACCTTGGTGTTCGGTTTAACGAATGTTCGATTTGTTCGATGTCGTTGTGGGTGGATGGCTGAGGCTTTGGCATATAAAAGGCGGGTCACATTGAATCATCCAAGTATTACAATTAGCTGTCTTCAAGAACAACAGCACGCAGGTAAAACTACATCCATCAGCAGCATGAAAGTACTTTTTGTTTAAAATGATATTATTTCTTAAAACTATCATTCTATCTTCTTAGAAATGGTTTTTAATGAAATAATAATTCATCTGCTTTGAGTAATTAAAATAATTATATATAGACTATACTACTACAGTATTTTTGTAATTATAGTACATTTTGAGTTTAAAGTATAAGCGATATAATAGAATGCACGTATATTTTTATTTGCTATTTTGTAATTAATTGTAATTACGTACTTGCATTTGTTTAGATATCTTATTTTACATTATTCATTATGCTTATTTCCTTTGCTATTATCGGTGTGCATTTGTCCATTTACGTAATACTGCAAGTACAAAATAATAAAAAAGTCAAATTTGTTGAAGTGTCCAATCAACTGTACGCGTGTGTGAAGCAAACACTTTTTTTTTTTTTAATATGACAATAGTATACTGTAATACTGGTGTAGAAAGGTAGCCATTGCACATCTGAATGTCATTGGTTGCAATCTGAGATTTACAAGGGTGGCTTACGTATTTCTTTTTAAACTACCATAATTTAAAAATATAAAAATACATAGACCTAGTAGATAGTGTTATAATACTTCGTTTAAAACCTCACAATGCTAGAAAACGTGAATCGACCAGCATTTGTTGTTATAGTCGTGACGCTCTTATTCCCGGCGTGACTCCTCCTCTTTGCTTACGTCTTAAGAAGTGAAGGCTCTATAAAGTCTAGGTAGGTAATATCGTTCGCCATTTTTGTTCTTTCTTTGCCGAGTTACCAGATGAGGAATCTATTTCCCACACTGCTAAATATTATTATGTCGTACCTCCTGTGATAATAAATCAAACGCACTGTAATTCAGCAAATAATTGAGCGGAAAATAACGTCCTCTTGTGCTTTCTGCGAACGCCAACGAAAGAGCCAAAATGGCGGGCGATTATATTAAGTATTTATCGAGCCTTAGGAAATGCATAACGTCATCATCAGCGAATCACAAGACGCACATGTTTCAATGTAGCCGACCTGCAAAGTGATTGGCTGCCGGAAATAAGAGCGACGGGACTATAGCGTATTATCATGGTCAACTGATTTGTTTAGTTACTGTTACTTTTGTTTCAAGTATGTTCGAAGATTGCGAAACACATTACAAATTATTATGGATATTTATAAAAGTGAAAGAGAATTGATGGGAATTCGACGCGATACCGCTGAAGCAGCGGAGGGTGCAAAAAATCAGTTACTTCCTGTAAAGTCTAAACAATGATAAGAGAGAGAAGAAAGTAGTCTATTGATTATGTGGTTTCTCCGCATCCAAGTTGAGTAGGTCACGATGAATCTTCAAGAAACTCGAAATCCGCCATCCCATGCGATCACCACCTGAGTTTCTGGCGTTCAAAGAATAAACTCGGCAGCATCAGTGTATATGACGTTGACTGTGACAATTGCGTATCCAGTAAATTAGGAAATTTTGAAAAATGGTTACACACCTATGCAAAGGATCCACCTGTGTAGACGAGATCATTTGAATAGTATAAAATATATATTATTTTTATCTACTGCCAAGCCTTTAACTTGTTGTTATTCGTCCCGACTCCACGAGCGTGCCCATAGATGTCTCTCGTATCGAGAAGCGTAGAACACTTAGTTCGTCAAAGACTATCCAGAGCACACTACCAACGGTGGGTCTACATTACACTAGCGATATTTTTTATTGATTTCTTTTATGGATATTTATTAACCGTTATGGTAAGTTAACTGTTATGGTAACCGTTATGGTTATCTAGCGTCTCAGTGAGATGAAGGTGATTTCAGCGAAATGAGTCCAGAGTCCAGCGCCGAAATTTACCCAACATTTACTCTTAATGGGTTGAGGGAAAACCCAGGAAAGAAACTCAACCAGGTAACTTGTCCCAACCAGAATTTGAGCCCGGGCCCACAACGCGCGGTGGGCTACACTAGCGATGGATGATGATGATGATGATGACGATGAATATTATGCAAATCTAGCTTTCAAGTGAAGCTCCCAGTAAAGCAGACTTGAATAATTTCAAAGGAAAAATTGTTCCGTTGTTGGGTATCAATCCTGGGACCTTTGACTGAACGCACCAACGCTCTACCGACTAAGCTACCAAGGAACGTTACCCAACATTGTTGTTGGGACGTCATAGGGGAACCGGAGCACAAGAAAAAATCTCTAAGTTGCCTGGACCACGGATTTGCCCAACACAAATTATAAATGCAAGGTAGAACGGATAAAGTTTAATAATGATGATCAATTTTTCAAATTCAGTACTTTGTTCGGTTCATAAAAATTATATCTTGCTGAATAGAATAAAATTTTAATAGCTACTTTATAAAATCGATTATGGAAAAATATGTTTAATTGTAGCATTTACTAGTTGGTGCAGAGTAATGGAAAATGAAAATTAGCTCGGCTTGTATGTCAACTAAAATAGATCTCCATTTCAATAACTAAAATATTAAATTCTACTGCGTGGGCATTTAAATCCATATTATGTGAAAATCAGTCACCTTCCATCGGTTCCTTTGAAGTGGTGACAGGGAAATTTTCAAAGCTATGACGGTGAAAATGGTCACACTCACTATTCATTTCAATGGAGTGGTTCTTGTTAACTTTTAAGTCCTGAGTACCATTCCAGCGCTCCTCGCTACAACTGCCACTTGACCTGGTTCCATTAATCGAGAGGCCAATTTGAGTGCATCCACCGACGAAGCGAGTTCGATATTTCCTCTTCTGCAGTTCGTCTCAAGATTCTTCCGAATTTGTATCGACATAGATCTGAAGTCAGCTTACGGGTGACGAATCTTGTGTGAAATGGTGATGTACGGAGGATGTGTTACATTTTAAGGAGCCACATATATCCATTCCATTGGGTTGGCGAATTAAAAAAATACAATTACGTAATTCATTGTAATTTTTCCAGTTACATATCATATGAAAACATTTAGAAAGGAATACATAGCACGGAAAAAGCTTCACTGCAATAATTTAGATACACTAACATGCTAGTTTATTTTTAAAGGTATCATAACCGTGTGAGTGAATTTGTTATATGAAGCATTTTGACTGTACAATTTTAGAAACATCTGAGCTATCGTCTCGGACTCACATTCGGAATATCCGGATCCAAATCCCGAGGCCGGCTAATCTGAATACGGAGGTTTTCCAGGTTGTCCCCATTCGCAAAGGCTAATGTCGGATTGAAATTTACTTTCAATCTACCCGAACGTTCTGTCCGTTGTCTATATGTGTCTGTGTTGTCTTTAGGAGATGTTCCCTTCGTCAGACTGATTCTTCACCAGGGAAATCACTTCATTGTCCATGTCTGTGTGTAATCTGAAAGAATTATCTCTCCTCTTTGGGCACTGGCTTGCAAGACCCAGAGGTCACCGACGTAATTCAACCAAAAATTATATAAATTTACTTAAGTCAACTTTAGTTAACTTTATGCGCTTTAGTTAATTTTTTATGTTTTTTTTTTTTTTCGTTCTGATTTTGTATATGTTAAAATGTGTTCTTCTTCTATTTTATGCTTTAGTCTAGCAGCGTTTCTGAAACGTTTTTGATGTGGGAACCACTTTTTCAAGTCAGAACAGTTCCGCAAACCACCTTACTTTTGTTCCCTTCGAAAGAAAATTTATTATTTTTGTAGCATATTTTAATAATCAGTATACTTATATTTTTAAATAGAATTAATTAATTAAAACTAACGAAATTCGTTTTATATTAGTATTGACTAATTAAGTTAATGTAATTAGAAGAAAATTCATTTTTGTTTCTTTAGTAATTCAAGGCTATTAGAGTTTGGATAATCTTTAACTTATTAACTAAAAAAAAATATATATGTTGGTAGGCTACTCACATTAATGAGACGAATGAGCCTGCCGATTCTTGCACAGTTCTGTATTTGAACGTATGCTTGTAAGCTTAAGTCGGAGATCGTAACATACATAGAGTCGATTTTGGTAGCCTACTTTGTTTTTATTAGAGTTAGTGATGAAAATCCTTTCTCACACAGATAAATTGAAACAAACTGAATTATAATCTCTAAAGCATCATTGTACAGTTCACTATATTCTCTTTTCACTTGTGATGCGGTCCAGAAATTAACCATAGGCCTACTTTCTACTTGGAATTTCATTTTAAGTCCGGTGTCATTCGAGAGTTCAATTAACTGTTCTCCTTCACTCAATGAAAGTTTGTTAGTGTCAATATCGCAATGAAAGTGATCACAAACCCATGAAAAATCGTCATATTTATTTGGAAAATAAGTTTCAAATTGTGACCTCAGTGTTGTATTATTGGTGTACGACTATTTCAATGTGCTGACTGGGTGTCGGCAAAACTATTAAGAAAGTCATAAATACATGAAAAGGTTCGGCCCTCTGTTATGAATATGGGTCGTCCCTGGCTAGGCTACAGGGATGGCGCCAGATGTGCAGGGAAAAGATGGCGATAAGCACCATGTTCATAATGCTTTAAATCCCTCTCTTGTTGTTGAGAGTAGAGTGGGAAGTCAACAGACGGATAGGGTAATAAATTTCATAAAATTTCAGTACTGAGAGAAAAAGTGAAAGGCGATTGCCATGTGTCATTTCCAAACTCTCAGATTTTCAGCTGTAGAGTGGTACGCAATTCGTTTGAATTTTATTTTTTCTTCTGCCTTTTTTGAAGGACCACAAGGGCAGACCTCGAGGACCACAGGTGGTCCGCAGACCATAGTTTGTACGATTTTATTATATTATATATTTTTATTTCACTAGCAGCTCTATGGAAATATGATTTCAACTCCACATTAATATTATCAATAGACATGGTCTATTTATCACAATTAATTTGATCTTACGTTTTCCTTCAAAACGTTACAAAACGTTAAATCACAAATGAATCCTCTAGATTCACAACCCTCTAAAGACCATTTTGTTCACAATTGATTTATGATCACATACTGTATTGCTTGCTAAGAATTAATTCCAATGATTTATAACGTTTGAATTCAAAAAGTCACTAAATTTAAAGCAAAAGGTTTGTTAAAAGTCACTGTGTGGATGAAAATTCCCACTATTTGCCACCAGTTACTGTTAAAATACTTCACTTTGTGAACGTAGATACCGGTATAGGGAATTTTGAATCTATAGGATTCAAATGTATAAATGCTTCAAAATGCGAAATGTTAAAATCAAAGTGCAAAATTTCTAACTATAAAATTCTAACTAAAAATCGCTACCTCAAGTTATTATAGAAAGGTTTACTTTGAGAGCACTTGCTGATATGCGTTTAAAAAGTGTGAATGTTGTCAGAACGCTTTTCCTAACCAAGTGGAAAAGGAATAAAAACTGCAAGGTTTTATCAGTGGAAATATAATTTATAATATCAACCAGACTAGATCATACCATGCTGATAAAACTTCACCGACGTTTCATTAACAAGGAATCTGTAACTAAACTTCAAACAGATGGCCTTCAGTTCGATGCTATCTCATTATACTGACTGCACATATCAAGGCTTGTAATTATGTTTCCATTCATGGAGTCCTCTATGAAAATTGTTGATATTTATCTCCATCGCCCCTAAAAGTTTGTAACAAAAAGTAACAGAATCATTATGTATGCATTGAGTGGTATTTTATGTCCTAAAACCTACTAAATATGCACGCAAGTATGCCCTTAAATATTTCAAAATTTGTCAATAAATATAATAAGCCCTACTAATAAAAATTGAATATTTATTGATATCATTATATAGATAAAATCAGAAGGGATTAAACATTATGAAGAAGTTGAGGCATGCGAAACGTTGTCGAAAAGAAACCATGATTTGCAGGTTACTATTTGCATAGCGTATGTTTTCAATTGACAAAGAGCGTCTGTTAGGCCTATATCTGACGATGGATTTGTACCTTGTGAAGCTTCTCTCAATATCGCAAAACGGTACTAGATCATACTTAAAACGAGTATTCGACCATTTGAACATGGCATGTCACTCGTAATTCAGTTCGTGCAGCTGTCAAAAAAGAAGTGGCCGTACTCGTGAACAGCGAATATTTTCTAGTCCACTTCGGATCACGGTGATGTTACACGATGCTCGTGCCTGTAGAAGCAGTTTCGGAACTATAGAGTTGTTGGATAAGTGCGTCTCTTAAAGTAGCAGTAGAGTGCTCGCTTAAAGATTTGAAGGTTTTGAATTAGAGCTTTGTTCAAGTTATCATTTAATTTGTTATCATTCTTTAGCGATATAAATAATATTCAGATTATTCAAATTATAATTTGTGTCCTACCATTCTTTAGCGATATAAATAATAATCAAGTTATCATTTATATTGTTATCGTTCTTTAGCGATATAAATAATATTCAAGTTATCATTTACATGCTGTTATAGTTCTTCAGCGTTATAAATAATATTCAAATTACTATTTATATTCTATTATAGTTCTTCAGCGTTATAAATAATATTCAAATTACTATTTATATTCTGTTATCGTTCTTTAGCGATATAAATAATATTCAAGTTATTTAAGCTTTTCAACTTAAAAATTAAGTTCAACAAAAATAATAAGAAACAGTATATTCCTTATCATTTATATTTTGTTATAGTTCTTTAGCGTTATAAATAATATTCAAGTTGCCATTTATATTGTTATAGTTCTTTAGACTTATAAAGAATATTCAAGTTACCATTTATATTCCATTATAGTTCTTTAGCGTTATAAATAATATTCAAGCTATTATTTATATTCTGTTATCGTTCTTTAGTGATATAAATAATATTGAAGTTATCATTTGTATTCTGCTATCGTTCTTTAGCGATATAAGTAATATTTAAATTATAATTTATATTCTGTTATAGCGATATAAACAATATTGAAGTTATCATTTATATTCTGTTATAGTTCTTTAGCGATATAAATAATATAAATTTAATGTTAGATTTGGAATAATACAGTTGTATAATACTAGTGTTAGTTTTTTCTTCTTATATTATTACATTATACTATCCTGTAACACAATAAAATGAAAATGAATGACGAGGATTTGAACCTGAGACGTTGACATCTGAATTCAGACGTTCTTACACGGGGGCACAAGTGAAGAAAAAAATTGGCCCAATCCCCATCCAAGACGTCCTGATGATTGGTTGAAGCTCGTCCAGAACATGCCCACTCGACTGCAAAATATGATCGATATTGGAGGAAGATGGACTAAATATTGAATCGTGGCTTTTGGTTTTGTTTTTTTAACTTTTAATTGTTTGAATTGTCTAAGGCAGACACCAGAATGCTTGTTTTGTGTATGCTATGAAAAATATTTTTGTTGAGTATAAAATTGTTCTTTCTTTCTTTCTTTCTTTCTTTCCATTTGCAGCCATAATGCCATAATAAATAATGATAAAATTATGGCATAATGTATTCATGAAGCTGATGTTAATTAGGTCTACTAAAACAGTCATAAAAGAGACAGCAGCAATTATATTTTCTTTCTAGCTCAAAAAAAAAAAAAGAAAAAAAACATCAAAGCACTCGGTGGTGTTCGAACGCACAACCTCACGAATACCATTACGCTACAAGTGAAACACGTAGAATACTTTAATTATAGCTGTATATAGCCGGCATCGTGGTCCAACAACATGTAACATCGCCTGTCTCCGAATTGTAGCGGAGATACCCGGAGGGACCTTAGTATCTAGAGAGCAGCCAGTTTTTCTTTTGACAGCTGTACACTTTTTAGTCTAAACTTTAGAACAAGAGAAACATACACAACGCACTGAGTGAGAACCCTTCAGCCACACGGGAAAACAATAAGCCACACAGGAATAAACAACTACGCAACTGCGCAGCGCACACGAATGAGAATAGAACTGCGTGGTTGAATGTTACGTGAGGTACCGGAAGTTCCCCGTCTCAGAGAGAAACATTCCCGCGCCCTATACCGACCATCCAAGTACAGTAGATGTGATAAACATTAAAATGGATTAAGTAGTAAAGTCAAACTATGCACTTTTATGATATATATGAAATCAGCTTTAATAAGTTTAAACACGAAAATTTGTCGCAGAATTAGGAAGCATTTATTAGTAAACTCTAAATGTGTGAATACACGCAACATAAAATCATTTCTAATAAGCTTAAATGTTGATGATAATTTTTTTCTTCATTCTTGTTTAACCTTCTTTCTGCGTCTTTCCTTCAATTAATTATTTAACGACGCTGTATCAACCACTAGGTTACTTAGCGTCGATAGAATTAGTGATAGTGAGATCATATTTGGCGAGATAAGGCCGAGGATTCACCATACATTACCTGGCATTCGCTTTACGGTTGGAGAAAACGTAGGGAAAAACCCAATCAGGTCATCAGCTCAAGTGGAAATCGAACCCACGCCCGAGTCCAGCTTCTGCCGACTGAGCTACGTCGGTGACCTCTGGGTCTTACAATCCAGTGCCCATAGAGGAGGGATAATTCTTTTAGATTACACACAGACATGGACAATGGAGGGACTTCTCTGGTGAAGAATCAGCTCGATGCAGAGAACAGCTCTTTTAAACACGACACGAACATATATTTATAGACAACGACAGAATGTTCGGAAAGATTGAAAGTAAATTCCAATCCGATATTAGTCTTTGCGAATGAGGGAAACCTCGAAAACCTTCGTATATAGACGAGCCAACATTGGAGTCCGAGATGATATCTGAGATGTTTATAAATTTTTACAGTCAAAATGCTTCATATAACAAATATTTCTGCTGGATTCTTGCCAGGACGAACCGCTGGAAAAGTTTCTGAGCTTGTTCAGGTTGTTGATGTACGCCTTTGAGTTAAGGGTTGCTCCTCTTGAAATAGCATCCACAAGAATGACTTTTACAACCCCAAAAGACAGTAAGTATGATTTTTCTTTCAGAGGAGACTATCTTGAATTTCTTATAATGACTGCCTTTTTGTCTGCGGCTTAACATGATATACCCAAGTTTCGTCACCTGTGAAGATCCAGGATAGAAAGCCCTCCCCGCTCTAACATGTCAGAAGAAATGGCTTTCCTCTGCACCTTGTTTTCTACGGCGAGACTTTGTTGAACGCATTTTGAGCAGACTTTTGAATATCCGAGAGCATCAATGATAGAACAAACACATCCAATGCTTACCGACAACTGTAGGGCCATTTGTCGTGTTGTAATGCGTCGATCCGCACAAATAATGGCATCCAAAATTGTATGTATCTCGGACTCGCATTCGGGATGCCCGAATTCAAATTCCAATGTTGGCTCATCTATATACGAAGGTTTTCGAGGTTTCCCTCATTCGCAAAGACTAATATCGGATTGGAATTTACTTTCAATCTTTCCGAACATTCTGTCGTTGTCTATAAGATTGGCGATTCAGTATGTCTGGAGTGTTGGCTATGTCAGGGGTCCAGCTCGCGGCAAGTCCCAGAGCTCGGTTTCTGCACTTCCTGACATGACGCCCGAACTCTCTGTCACCCACGACTACCATACATACACACAAACGTTTATGAATGTTCACCGCACTTCGTTTTTGAAAACCAAAAATTAAAATACTGTTCGCTGCTTGTAACGGGTGTCCGCAACAGAAGCCAATTTAACAATTCACTACAGCCCTTCCATCTGTTGGAATCACTTGTAACGGAGTAAAAGCCCGGAAATCCTCAAATTTACACTTGTCTCTCTTTGATAATGGGAGAAAAAAATGATACATTACTATTTGAACGACCCTCGTAGTTTAATGCCGTGTCTCTTACTCATAGTTTTCTTACTAGACACAATTATTATCTTACTGAGCTTCATTTAAGATTGGCTAAATCCAAAAGCTGTTATAATTCTGCTTAACTTCCTATATTGTGTATTGTAACTTTTAATTCAAAACAATAATGTAATTTTATTCTCACAACAATAATCACTTTCTACAATTTAATTTAAAACCTCCCGTCGACAATGGGATTTCCATTCCACACAGCAACACAGTATTCGTTATTGCACTCCACAGACGACAATGACAAGTCACTTGGATTATTGCGAACAACAATGTACTCCTTATCTCAACTAATGTTCACAAAGCACTATTTACAACACAAAACTGTCAGTTCTTAGTTCACAGTTCGTTTGCCTTGGCTAGTTCTTCTAGCTCAGTCACTCAAGTTCACAGTATCTCGAACCCAAGACCTTCAGAGACACCCCACTGAACTTCGAACTCAGGTCCCCCAACTGCGGTCCACTGCACTCGAACTCAGGACTTCCGGTGACAGTCCACTGGACGCTCACACAGCTGCGGACACACTCAAGTCGAACTCCGGTCTCGAAGCTGGCTTCACTGCTACACAAGACTGGCTGGCTTGCTGTCCAAAAACTAGCAACGACTACAACTAACTAACTAACTAACTAACTAACTAACTAACTGCTTCAGCTCACTTGCGTCTCCTCTTTATAACCAAACCATAGTTTCCAGAGAGTACGATTTCGCGATCAATCTACAGATGCCGAGAAGATGGCGCCTCTCGACTTCTCTGGATTTCTTCCCTCAGTCGCAGGCGCATTACTTCCCCACCTCTCTGCCGCGGCGCAGCAGGTCGCCGTCTCTCCTCTCCGCCCCCCCAGTGCTCCGTGGAGCCCGTGTCGACTCCCGCGCGACCTGCCCTCTTGCGGGACGCTGATCGAGTTTCGATGTGGCTGTCACAATATATTACCAAAGGAGGTCCGTAATATAACATTCATTTAATTCAAAAGGGCACTATAGAAATGGCATTCTACTCTATAAATGAATACTCTCAGTTTGATTAGACTAGTATGAATAATAATAATAATAATAATAATAATAATAATACTTTATTAAATATGAGTGAGATTTTAAAGAAAATTTGGAAATATAAACAAACAAATATACCATAGTATAGTCCCATCCCAAATGATAATGTATTAAACAAACTACTTCTTTAGTGGTTAGCAAGCACGACTTCGTATTTTAGCATCCCTCTCAGATTAAAATTCTGGCTGCGCCATTGTCCCATATTCTCATATTAATTGCTGTTTCTTCTTTGCTGGACAGAAAATGTTTAAAATAATTCAAACTAGCAGCCTTTAGGACTCATACAACAATAATTCAACAAATCGGGAGGTTAAAATATGGATGCCAATTCTGGTAACCTAATTCAAATCTGGCTTACATTGGAGGTTTTATTGGCAGGACAATTTCCATATGTAATTATGAACTAACATTTTTTTTAACATGGCTAAATGAAGTTAATCTTGAAGAAGAAACTGCTGTTATTCTGTTATTGAAATAATCACTGAGTTTTAAAGTAAATTGATATGTCGTAGGAATGTTGCTTATGTTGCTGATTGCTCAATGGAAAAGATGACCAGTGGTAGGCCTAGATGTGCGACATGTGTTCACCATGTCGGGGTTAAACCTTAATGGGATATACAGTTGAACGTGCTTTATATGTAATTCTGTTCTGCATAATTCGTATTTATATGTAAATTTTTGCAGATCCCGGCAAAGTTATACAGTATTTAAAAACGTGTTAACTGAACCTTATTTATACGTAATGCATTTATACATAATTCGCTGTTATATGTATTAAATTCCAGTGAAATAAATTGAGTTTTGCATAATTATTGTAATAAGCATATGCTGTTTTAAAAGAAACTCTGGTCGAATTTTCTTATGTCTGTCGACGTAGACGCAAGTACAGTGGGCGGCTTTCAGTGCGAAAACAAAGACAAGGAGTGCAATTAGAGCGGGAGGCTTTCGGCGCGGAAACAAAAGACAAAGAGGTGTAAGGACACTGTTGTTTTGAATATGAGAATTTATTTCGTGGGAAAAATCGAGAAGTAAAAAGTACACGATAAAAATTGCCGGTATCTGGTGTTCCCAAACTAAATTCAGCTTGTTTTGCTATTAGATCTATGCAAAAGATAGTAAATATCACTACCTTAAAAGCAATATACTTTGCATACTTCCACTCGGTAATGAGTTTTGGAATAATATTCTGGGGAAATTCCACAGATAGTAACAATATATTTCTATTACAAAAAAGAGTAATTAGAATAATAGTAGGTGCCAAATCTAGGGAATCGTGTAGGACTATTTTAAAAAAACTACAAATAATGCCCATGCCTTGTCAGTATATCTTTTCATTAATAGTCTTACTCGTATGTAATCGTGAAAACTTTGTAACTAATTCAACAGTTCATAGCATAAGTACACGTCAAAAAAATGACTTTCATACTCCATCGGCAAGTCTATCGTGCTATCGAAAAGGAGTGCGTTATATGGCAGTAAAAATTTTTAATAGCCTCCCTATCGATATAAAAAATGAAACTCAAAACATACAATTATTTAGGGCCAAATTAAAGAAGTACCTAATTTCTCACGCCTTCTATTCTGTAGGTGAATTCATGACATTCAATAACACTTCATGAAATTGATACTAAAACTATGTGTTGTACTAGTAGACTATATTGTAAATCTCGTCTGTATATATTTCATCTAGACTGTGACTATAAATTAAGATTTTATAATAGTATTAAGTTTTTTGACTTGTTCCATATTCTAGCTGTAAGCATGTATGAATACCTTGGAATGTTAATAAATACAATACAATACAATACTGTTGAACATTGGTTCTCTCATTCAGTTGCTTTCGATCAGCCATGGAGAATAGAAAAAGAAATCGTTACACACTAGATCAGAAAGTAAAATTTATATTACTCATTCAAGGTGAGTGAGGGTCTGGCAGATGAGCGCGCCACTTGTTCTGTTTATGAACGATACCGTCCTGTAGGCAGTAGAATCAGATTATAGAGGCAACTGAAGCACCAGATACTAACGCAATGTCTTATGATGCGACCACGCAACGTATTTGTCTGGATTTCATAGCATCAATTTTGCTTGTATCATTACATAAATAAATAACATTTAGAAAGTTAATAATTATTTGTGATACCGGTATACTTAGTTATACATAATGTTAGTTACCGGTACTTGTTATAAACAATATATTTCATTAAACACAATATATAGCGTTCCGCCGATGCATTTACACTCACAACATAAAATAGTATAACATCAGTATCAATATTATACAGTAATTACACATAATTCACTGCAACAACGTTTAACGTTTTTATATAGCACAATAGTTTGTCACACTCATAACGAAGAAAAACTGAAGAAAATCTGATTGCAGTAGACAAAAAATAACCCATACGAAATCATTTGTATGTAGTAAATAATAATGTCACTAAAATCATAATTTTAATTTGATTTTAATCTATATAGCGAGTCAGTTTACTTATTTTATATCAAACATATAAATGCTTACAGAAAATACTTCTATTAGAAATATTTACCTACTTTTATTGCTTTTGTACAAGAAGAACCATTTTCTTTCCTCTATAGAACATCTTAACAAAACTTTCAGTAACTCGTTAATGCTATTCTTTCATATTCTAGAATGTAACAACAGTGTTATGTGAGAACTAAAAACTAAGTCTTCGCTATGAAATTTGCAAGTTAGGTTACGTGTGTATAATACTTAAGAAGAAACGATATGTTCTCCATTTTACATATTTTTCTTACCATCCATAGCAACAGCAGTAGTTTTATATATATATATATATATATATATATATATATATATATATATATATTCATTCCCATGTTATGAAATGGCAACATAAAAAGAGAAGAACCACCAAAGCCTACACTGTCGAAAAGACATGTTTTTGGTAACGACCGGTAGATGGAATTACAGTTGCAAGCTATTACTCCATATAATTCCATAAGAGTTATAACCTGACTTCTTTTGCAATCGCTACATGGCAACATAGCGAAATTTATCAAAGTGATTGTCTTGCCATTGCATTAGGCTGATCAATTTGCTGTATGTGATCAGGGGTAAAACTCATAATTAAATAACACAGCGATCGGATGCCTTTGTAAGGATGAAGGGAAACATTCTTCTGAACATACAAAAGTCACATTTCTACGCAAAGTGGTTCAAACTTTAGGTTGTGTTAACAATAAGTGATCATCTACAGTATTTGGACGTTTGAGAATTCAGTTTATATAAACTATATTGTATTTAATACAGCTTTTAATTATGACACGACCACCCAGTCGATGTAGAGGTCAACACGCTAGTCGCTGGCTGCGTATAGCATGAACTCTAGTTCGATTCCCCAATTTGTCCTCTGGTTTTAGAATCTGGAAATGAGTCATCAGTCTTTGCATTGCTTTATACACTCTTTGATGTCTTTAATCATTAATAGCTAATTGACATTGTTAGTAGTTCCTTATGTCTTGAAAAACTTAAAATAAATTCCTCACAAGGCAGATGGTTCACTGCATTTATGGAGATTTTATCCTACATAGAGCGACTGATAAACGCAACTTGGAGTCTCGACAAATAGACCTTATGAGACTCTGTCTTTATAACTGTAGAGTGCCCTCTGAATAACATAACAAGAGAGAAGAAAGAAATTCCTGTCAAATAAGAATGTCAGTCCCATTGCTGACTGCGTTGTGAGTAGCTGTTCTCAAGAAATAAACTTGTATTGTGTCAGCAAGTAGGTGAAATCCATTTATTTGCAATATTCTGTTCAAGGTTTCTTTTAATTTATGTTCTTATCAGTTTAGTACTGAAATCAATAAATTGATGTCGTTTGGCAACGTCTGTAGTTACATATGGGGCCTGTCTTGTTTCACATTGCTGTCTTAGTTGTCCAGACTTTTCTTGAACTGAGTTTTTGTGTGTTACAACATCCTTGTTCTTTTCCTTCTACATGTACAGCTGTTGATTCCAACTGCTGGTTTTATTACAAACATTATCATCAGTTGCTCCTCTTTTGAGTATGCTTGTTACAGCCAAATAGTTGAAGCTCCGGATACACGATGAGATCCGACACCCAATGACTTCAATATCGATTACATCAATGATGGTGGAAACCGAATAAAACAAGTCGATATTGTATTCTTTTAAATAGCCTACTATTCTGTGTGTCAGTACATGAATCAAGGAAACACAGACGTTAGGTCCTTTTTATAATGTCCATTATATTATGTCCATTATACGAAAGTCCATTACACTATGTCCATAAATACATGTCCAATGAAGTATATGTCCACTTTATTTAGTCCAATTGCACAAATTTTATATCCACATTTTTACGTCCACTAAATGATTGTAAAATACATTATGTCCATCTACAAATTTACTTCAATTCTCTACTCAGTGTCTTCTGCCTGTTCATCTTCACACAGCTTCAGATAACTAATAGCTTTGAGGTAAGTTCTGATGAGTAGTCCTACTTCTTCTTTGTAGTGGTTGTAATTCCTAACAATCTCTTCTACTCGATTTTAATTTTGTAGGTACGATCTTTCAATAGGGTGTCGCACATTCAAATGCCCGCCAAGCACATCTCTCTTTTCACATCTCCAGTATCCCTTTTGCCCATTACTGCTGTATGAATGATGATGACAAGAAAAACTTTACAATAGCAAAGGTTTTCCTTGTTTAGACTGGATCAATTTTGCTTCATCCATAGTTGTGGCTCAATGCTCTCTATAGAGGAAAGAGGGTAGCCGTTTCCATAATTTCAATGAACAATGAAACAGGAAGCTAAGAATATTGCTGATCCAGTATTAAATAAAAATGGACATTAAAAAAGTGGACATAAATAAAAGTGGACTTCAAGAAAATTGGACATAAATAAAGTGGACATAATAGTCATGGACCCAAAAAAATGGACGCACATAAAATGTGGACATAAATGAAAGTGGACGAAAATATTAGAGGACGTAAGTCATATGGACATGGTTTCAATGGACTTAACGTCCTCGAAGCGAATCAAGGATTCCAGAGTGTAAGCTAAATGTGCATGAACTGATAGTTAAATGGTGTGCAGTATGTTAATCAAATTCGCTCGCATTTGTTTCTCACATCTATCCAGAGAAGCGATACCCTTGTAAAAATAATGTTAACGTGCTCTCTGTATAGCTTGATTACTGTGTTAATCTGTCTACTGTCACACTATTTTTTGATGTCACACAACTTCACATTTTCCGTACAGCAGCTATGACAGCTTGGTATGTGAGCGTCAAAGCCAGAGTGGCATCGCAATGATTTGTTTTGGTGTAGATCTGTAGTGATATCACAACGTCCAAAAAAATCGAAAAGAATAAAATTGAAACGACTGAGCGTAAACGAGAATCCATAGACTTTATTCAAGTAGGAACAAACATAATAAATGGAAATCAGTTCAATTACATCTCTCTGCAAACATTTCTCGTCTATTATAATATTATGTTGAAAATTGCACAACACCTACAATCCGCATTCTAGCTAATGGAATAAACATATGTATTAATTATTTTCTGTTGCAATAGAGAATAATCCTATTTTCCTCTAAGAAATTAGCGTGAAGGATTCTGTGTTCGCAATTTCAACGACATAGCCTATTAAATCCTGAAATACATATGTAAATTAGTTGGAAAAGTCCCACTGTATAAGACCCCTGCAGAAGCTGAGTGGTCAGACTTCCGGCCTGTCATGCATGCGGCCCCGATTCGAGTCCCAGTCAGGCCTGGGATTTCCCATATTAGGCATCTATAGTATATTATTCCGTCACCATTCCTCCATTTCGACATCATTCAATAGCATTCCCCGATCGCCGGCTGGCGACTCACGGAGGGGCTGGCCTAGGGACAAGGGGGGTTGCCTACTCGAAACTTGGGTACGCAGAGAACCTCAGTGTAGTCAGCCGGTGTGGGTTTGGAAATGCGCCTAGCTAGAGAGTTAGCGCAATAGATCGTAACACATGGGTATCCAAACGCCTACAGAACCAGAAGATATTACACGTCAAGCATGCCCTACTAAGTTCAGTAACTTTCCTTATAAGATAGGAAAAACAACCTTAAAGAATATGTGCTGCGGTTTGCTTACGCCAGGGGTTACGTCGTACGAGTTACAATGGGACATCTATGTCGTAACAGAGCGCAGCGCTGGGCCATAGTGCTTCCTTCCGTAAATGCCATTCAAGTTCAGTCCCAATGTATATATTAATAAGTATGAGATGCAAAAGTAATATAATAGGCCTAGTTTCATCATTACATTAAATAAGATTGAACGATATCTCTTAAGGTGACCAATTTAAAACGTATGAAATAAAATTAAAAAAATTATTTATTCTAGAAGTGACGAAATTGAAGACAAGTTAATAAAATAAAATAAAAACGAACAAAGGTGTAATTCTTAAAATTGAAGAGTCCACTGCAAGAATGATGGATGTCACTTTCTTGTCGAAAATGAACCAAGACTGTCAATGCATAGCTTAAGACATATAGAATGATCATAGAGAGTTACATGGCATTATCACTGATAGTCATTGTCCAGTAGTGATCGGAAAATCACAGTTAAGCTTTGAGCGCTAAGCATTTCAACCTTTCAATTGCTTCTCCTGAAAAATGTATTCCAAATGACATCCATCATTCTTGCAGTGGACTCTTCAATTATGAGTTTATATATAACCAAAAAAATAAAAACGAACAATATGATAATTCTTGAAGTGACGAGTTTAAGAAATCAAGTAAAATAAAAACCGAACAATATTATAATTCTTGAAGTGACGAGTTTGGAAGCAAACAACACGTTATTCTTATGCTGGCAAGTTAAAAAGTAATGAAATAAAATCAAAACGAACAAGATGAAAATCCTTAAGCTGACGAGTTTAAATATAATCAAATGAACGAAACGAACTAGATAATAGTTATCGAAGTGACGAATTTAAAATAAAATAAAAAGAAGAAGACCATAATTTTTGAAGTTACGAGCTTAAAATCGAACAAAAAAGGAATAACTTAACTCTTGTAGTGACGAGTTTAAATATAACCAAATAATGAAATGAATTAAAATGGAACAATATTTATTTTCATTTCATAATCATTTAATAATGGTGGTTTACACAACTGACAACTGTTTGATAAATCTTCTCAAAGTATCAACTCTACAATATTCGTTACGTATAGTCATATTATAGACTATAAAGAATAAGGAGGATCTAAAAAAAGAAAACATAAAAGCGAACACCGACAAAACAGGTATGCACAGTTTATTAACATTCAATAAGTATTACACTTGTCGATGGACATTAAACACTGCAGTAAAAAAGAAATTTATAAATTATTCATGATATATAATATTTACAAATGTGTGCATTTTTTTACATTTTATTTTTTTGTTGGGTTATTTTACTACGCTGTATCAACATCTAGGTTATTTAGCGTCTGAATGAAATGAAGGTGATAATGCCGGTGAAATGAGTCCGGGGTCCAGCACAGAAATATTCCCAGCATTTGCTCGTGTTGGGTTGAGGGAAAACCCCGGAAAAAACCTCAGGTAACCTTCCCCGACCGGGATTCGAACCCGGCCCACCTGGTTTCGCGGCTAGACGCGCTGACAGTTACTCCACAGGTGTGGACTTTTACCCTTTATTTCTGTCGACTATAATCATGTTTTTATTGAATATCACTGGCTTCTGTCTGATTGTCAATTTATATTAAATGTGTTTTTTCTCTTTATTTTTTTTTGCCCTTGTGTGTTATTTATTGGTTTGAATTAAGTTACTTACTGTATTTAGTAAACTGTCTTGTAAATTTTATGTTATATTATTGGCTAAGACCACACTGTACACGAGCCTGGCTCTTATGGTAGTGGCTAGAAACTTTTTTGTTTTATAATTTTAATTTGTACTCACTAGCTAGCTAGCTAGTTAAATTGTACCGCAAAACATTACCGTAGTTTTAATTTTATAGTTCCGCAAAATATTTGCAACGCTTTCATTTTATAGTATCGCAAAACATTTCCATGACTTTAATTTTATAGTATTTCAAAACATTTCCATGGTTTTAATTTAATTTTATAACATCACAAAACGTTTCCGTGGTTTTAATTTTAAAGTATCGGAAAGTACTTCCATGGTTTTAATTCTATAGTGATGCAAAGGTTTTCCATGATTTTAATTTTAAAGTATCGTAAAAAGTTTTCATGGACAGCTTCTGCAACGGAACTCGGGGCAGACCTTCTCGGGGGAGGACTTCCGTCTCGGACTGTTAAGGGACCCTTTGGGGAGTTTCCGAAGCAGGAGTGGTACAAGGACTCCGTTGACTGTAAGGACCGGTCGTTAAGGGGGTCAAGTGGTTAGGTCGGTGCGCGTAGAGGATCGCGTAGAGGATCGGTACGCAACTCATCCCACATCGGGGGGTGTACAACAGACCTCAGGTCGTAGTGCGTGGGATGTTCCCTCCCTCATAAAAAAAGTTTTTATGGTTTTAATTCTATAGTAATGCAAATATTTCCATTGTTTTAATTATATAGTATCGCAAAACAATTCCATGACTAATTTTGTAGTATTGCAAAACAATGTCTATGGTTTTAATTTTATAGCATCGCATGGTTGTAATTTATAGTGATGAAAAACGTTTCCATGCTTTTTAATTTTATATTATCGCAAAATATTTCCAAGGTTTTAATTTTATAGTAATGCAAAATCTTTCTTTCTTGCTTTCTTTCTTTCTTTTTTTACCTTAGTTTAACCTCTCTCTTTTAGCTTCATTTATACGACCCATGCCACACGGGTCTTACAGGGCCGCGACCTGTCGGGAGAGGAATTAATCAATTGGATTTCATACATACTTTTTTGACCACACAAGGACAGGGAGGGCCTCCGCGGATGAGGGACCAGCTCAATGCCAGGGCCACCTTCGATACAGCACAAACATTTAAGACATTACACAGCATTCACTCACACATATGAAAGGATTAAGGGAAGGAACACCGTCCATGGCCGGACTTTCAAGAGGTACAATCCCGGTATTTTCCTGCAAATAACTGAGGAAACCATGAAAAATCTCAATTAGGATTGCTGGCCCCTGAGATCGAACCCCGAACCTCCCGAATGCAAGACGAGCCCTCTACCACGCCGCTAGCCCGCTCGGTGCAAACCATTTCTATGGTTTTAATTTTATAGTATCACAAAATATTTCTATTGTTTTAATTTTATAGTAAAGCAAAAAGTTCCCATGGTTTTTATTTGATAGTATCGCAAAAGATTTCAATTGTTTTAATTTTATAGAAGTGTAAAATATTTCCATGTTTTTAATTTTATACTATCGAAAAACATTCCCATGGTTTCAATTTTATAGTAATGCAGAACGTTTCCATGCTTTTCATTTTATAGTATCGCAAAATATTTTCATGGTTTAATTCTATAGTAATTCAAAAGATTTCCATGGTTTTAATTTTATAGCATGGTAAAACATTTGAGTGGTTTTAATTTTATAGTATCGCAAAACTTTTCCATAGTTTTAATTCTATAGTAGGGTAAAGTCGGATGAATCGGGCCAGAAAAGAGAAATCTCTTAATTATGAAACACATGTTCATACCAACGTTGTTTATTGTACGCAGTTACAAACTATGCACTTTAACCTGTACGTATCACTAGTTGAGATTGTACAAATACTATTTACAGTCTTTAAAACTGCATTTTAGTAAAGCTCTGCATGACCCTATTCGCCTTTCTCTAGTTGGGTGAATCGGGTCAAAGTAGTGGTTGAATAGGGTCAGTTGAAAAGTACACATACCACTTAAGAACAACGTATCTTCAACAAACAAATTTCTTCCTTCCCTCTGCCCCAACAAATTTCTCATGATACCATTCCCTTCCTTTTCCTTGGCACTGAATCCAGTCACCAAGACGAACAGATAAACCATCACTGTATTTGATCTTACATAGTCTTCTTCGCTGGATTCTGATTACTCATATGGTGATGACGATGATGTGGTTAATTCTGGATTCTCTTGTTGGTGTTTCCTTTTGCAGAACTCTGGTTCACATCAGGAACTTTTCCTCGTTGATCCACCCTGATTCTCTCATCGTTGCTAGAGACCTGTCTCCGAATTCAGGTAGATGGTTCTTACCTTTAAAAATGATCATAGGAGGAATGAAGTTTCCTATGGCATTAGCGCAAGCTAAGATGGTGACAAGCTCTCATTTTTCTTCACACGTCTGGGCATATACAGTTCTGCTTTCTTACTCGGCGAATACCTTCCCTGTTGATTCGTTGTTTAACGGGAAACCAGATTCATCCGCATTCTAAATCATCTGCGGTTTGTCCATCAAGTCAAATTCTTCATTGATCTTCCTTAACAATGAAAAATATTCCATCACATCTTCTTTATTAAGATCACTGCAACGAGCTGAAGAAAGTCCTTCCGCTTTTCTCAAAGAAATATGTGGGTTTCATTCCATGAATTTTATTAGCCATGCTTTACCAGCCATTTGCTTTGCTTCAGAGAAGTTATGCTTTACTTTATTGGATTCATAGGCAGCTTTACGCACATCGTTTGAGTACAATGGAAAACAACAGGGAGAGAGTCTCAATATTCTAGAAACAAATTCTTTTTCCTGGTCTTTATTATATATCGTTTGCCCACCCTTCAATTTTTCTGAAAGATCTTTCTCACTTTGGAGTCTTCTCTGATGGCAGGAATGAGGAACTCCAAATAATTCCTCTGCATGGCGCTGGCTTCTACCTTCCCGGAAAGCTTTAATCGCTTTCTTCATATCGTCTTCTATCCACAAAGTAGTCGTTTTTCTTTTATACTTCCCCATCTGTAATCATAACACGATCCATAAACTAAAATAGAAAAAAATGAGTACAGAAAATTTTGACCCGTTTCACAATTTTTAGTGACCCTATTCGCCCGAAACGCAACATTTCATTTTAGAGGGTTGCTTCTATTGCAAGAGGACAACAGAGCGCTGGCAATGCCATAACCTTACTTCAAACACATGCATGTATTATGTTACAAATGCGCAACAAATTACAAAGCGAATTACATCACTTATTTGAATATCATTTCAATAGTATTTTAAAAAGTAAAATATTAGCATGCCTTATCTCAAAAAGCACAATCTTTAACTAATAATAACACAACAACGAACATGACTTCCGATGCCTTGCTGTTTTCAACTTGCAGATGAAGTTCTCATGGTCGGCGCTAAATGGCAGAACTTCCTTATGTACTTGTTATTTGGCGATAAGGAGGAAATTTCTAAAAATGACCCGATTCGGTTACTGACCCGATTCATCCGACTTTACACTATAGTAAAACATTTTTAAAATGCTTTTAATATTATAAAGTATCGCCGCAAAATATTTCCATGTTTTTATATTTGTAGTGTCTCAAATGATTTTCATGGTTTTAATTTTATAGTATAGTAAAATATTTCCACGATTTTAATTTTGTAGTATAAGCTAGTAAAACATTTTCACGGTTTTAATTTTAAAGTAAAGTAAAACATTTCCACGGTTTCAATTTTATAGTTTAACATACTTTTCCACGGTTTTAATTTTATAGTAGGCGAGAGGGAGGCAGGTTGGCTAAAATTTTACGTTTCATTTTTTTTCTGTACTTTGGATAGCACTTCATGAAATCCTCAAAGATGGTCGTGCTACGTCGTTCTTTGGCTATGTGAAGAGATATTTGAATTTAGATTTCACCGTGATTTAAATTTGAAATTTTGTATTATTTTGAAACGTGCAGATTGAGTCAACTTACCCCGCCCTTGACACATGGTATGGGGTGAATTGGCTACATGTTAAATAAGAGCAAACTGCACATAAGACTAGATTTTTTTAAATTTACAAATCATTTCTTTACATAGGCAAATGCTTCAATATGATGAACGCACATAAATATATAACTATGGAGTTAAACACTCAGATAAAAGAAGAACTGAATCCTATAAAAACGAGGTAGAAAAATTAATTATGAACTTCTAAATGACTATGTATCATATTGTCTTATTAAAAATATCTGAGAAGGAGTTTAAGCACACAAAGTTTCTGTTTACATCTGTAAAATTTTTATGTGCCTGGCACTGTCACCTGGTACATATTCTGAGTAAGATTTAACACAATACAGACAATATGTCTCTCTGTCTTCTTCGTTATTGTCCCTTCTTCAATTATTCTTTGTCTTTTGACTGGTCTTAAGATTCCTTTTCTCACTACTAAAGTCTCCTCTTGTATTTTTGTTGAACAAATTCATTATCCTTCTTGGATTTCTCTCCTCTAGTGTTTTCTTAACTGGAGCGTCAGTAAATATCGCAGTAGACAACTTTCCCCTTATGTCCTCATCCGTAGCTTACCAACAATACCGAGTGGGAATCTGGAATGAGATATTAAAATCCTTGACACATTGGTCACAATTCTATTTTCTAACTTTACAGCACTGACAGCTCGTAACGTCATATCAGTAAGCGCAGTTGCTCTGTCAGTTTTTTTAAGTCTCTTTTTTCACTCACTGTAATAAACATACATTTTTATATTTACAATCAATTAAATTGAAATATATAATAACAATTTGTGTGAATAAGTAAATTATCTATTGTATAATTTACATAATCATTTAAAGTAACACAGCAGGGTAGGTTAAACACCGTGCCAATTTGCCCCCTAACAACTGTGCCAACTTGCCTCTGGTGTAGATATTTGATTTGGATTAAAAATTACGAATTAATGTAATGAATGATCGAAATGAAATTAACACGAAACAGAGCCAATTAAATGAATCGTTTGTTTCAGAAACAACACTTCTCCACTGTTTGACGGTATATGAGTTGTTAGCACAATCGCAATTACCGACTGAAATGCTACAGTTTTGTGCAGAAACAACACTTCCATCACATAACTGCTGCTTGCAAACTTAGTCGAAAGTTTCCGTTTTGTGCAGTAACAACACTTATCCTGGAGAAGTGCCGTTTCTGTTCTCCACAAGGAGCGCTGCTAGTTTCCTCCAATAGTACTATTCCAACATGGCGTCTGGTAGTGATGAGGGAGCTGTTTTGTCCGTAGTGAAAAAACGAAAGAGAGGATTTAACAGTGTTGAATACAAACGAGAACATGTGAAAAGAGGAAGAGTAAAGGGGTTAGAACATATCAACTATGCTTCTAAGGTGGTCGCAAAGAAGAAAATTGGAAATGATTGCAAGTGAGTATGCCACAATATTAATGATTACCTGTTCAATAGCGTTGCTGTTGTTATGAAAATCATACTTTGCAATGTAACATGATTCATAATATGTTAAATCCATATTTACTCCTGTTATACTTTTCGTCACATAACATAATCTCTCTTTCCTTCAGGTGTAAATTGAAGTGCTTTGGAAGATTATTGGAGGGGGATCGAGAAGAAATATTTACAAACTTTTATGCCAAAGAAACTAAAGACGAACAGGATTCGTATTTACAAGCATTAGTGGAAGTAGTGCAAGTTAAAAGGAGACGTCCGCAGGGAGATGAACCAAAGAAGCCACGTTCGCGTAATTTCAAGTATTTTGTGACATGTAGTTTTGGACGACAACAAGTGTGTGCCAAAGCATTTCTAAACTTGCATGGTGTGACAAAGGGTCGCAATCGTCGTCTAACATCTTTGTTACTGCTTGGAAGATCTCCAAAGGATTTGAGGGGTAAAAACACTTCTGGAAATGCAACTTCTGGGGAAGTGTGTATATTAGTGGAAGATCACATACGCTCATATCCAACCAAAAAATCTCACTACTCATCAAGAGAAATAGAATATTTGAGCGAGAGGTTAAATATCACATTAATGCATGCCTCCTTTATGGAGAAGTATCCTGACCAACAGGTATCCTACTGGTTATACCGCAAAATTTTTAAGGAGCGATTCAGTCTATCATTTGGGAGGCCACAAATTGATACCTGCTGTACATGCGAACAACTATCGGTAAGGATGAACATCGCTGAATGATAACGCCAAACGTGTAGCAGGAGCAGAGTTTATTGTCCATAAAAGAAGAGCCAAAAAGTTCACCAAAAAAAATGGAATATTGTTCTAATCTCTGCAAAGAAGACAATGAAACTGCTTCAATATGTATAGATTATATGCAGAATTTGCATCTGCCAGAGATACCTGTGCAGGAAGCATTCTATCTCAGGCAACTTAATGTTAATGTATTTAATATACGTAACTTGAGCGATAACACAGCAAAATTGTACATTTATCACGAGGGACTGGCTAAAAAAGGTCCAGATGAAGTCTGTTCATTTATCTTAGATTACATAAGCAACGAGTTACCAAACACAACAAAGTACCTACACATCTTCTCTGATAGCTGCCCAGGTCAGAATAGGAATAACACAGTTGTTCGATTTCTCCAAACTCTTGTTACTACTGGCAGATTAAAAAAAATATACCATTATTTTCCGATTCGTGGGCATTTCTTCATGCCCTGTGATCGAGATTTTGGTGTTATAAAGAGGAAGATTCGCACATCAGACAGAATCTATTCAATAAAAGAATACATAGAGTTAATAGTTGCATCAAATAAGAACAACAGATTCTCTGTTCAAATGGTACAAACTGCAGACATTTTGGACTTTAACCATTGGTGGAAGACCTATTTCAAGAAGTCTGTTCTGTCCATTGAGTCCATGGGAAGAGGAGTGAAAAGAGATCAGAAAGTAACGTTTCATGTGAATGACTTTATGGAGTTCCAATATGAAGTGGATCATATCTCAGGAAGGAACTTTATTGATGGACTGACTGTTCATACTTTCAAGTTGTTCCTTTCTAGAAGTGTGCTTCCTATGCTGCCCAGTGTTCCTGCTTATCCACATGGCTATGTGGCTTTAATTGAAAAGAAATTGTCAGACATTAAGAAATTGGAACCATACATTCCAACAGAATATCATGATTTTTATAATGAACTATATACTTGGCCAACGACATCAACTGATGACCAGGGAACGGATTTATATGGACTAAAAATATATGAAATATGTAAATATATATGTAGTTATTTTTACCAAAATATGGAATTAAATATGGATTTTTACCAAAATATGGAATTAAATATGGACTTAAAATTATAAAAAAAATGACTATGTACGTTAAATATTGGTACATTTTAATCAAACTAAACAAAAAATATAATGGACGTACCTTATCTTCCAATGTAGTTTCAACAAAACACAATTTTTATTGTCTGTTACCATAACAATAGGTTACAAACATTTCTTTCAAGTGCTGAAAAGTGAATCTTCTTCTATTGTCTCTGAGGATAGATTTATACTGACTAAAAGAGCGTTCGACGTCACAAGAAGTAACTGGTACATAATTCAATTTCACAATGTCTGCTGGGGATAAGTCCAAGTTAATCTTCACTGTTGATTCACCACTCATCACAGCAACAACCTTTTGTAGTTCTTCATATCCAGGGTTTTTTGAAAGTACAGTGTCCACCTTAGCTCTTACTGCATCTGCAACTTTACCTCTACCACGATTCAGTTGTTCCACAGTACTATTTATAATTTCAAAACTTTCAGATAGTGAAAGGTGCCTATTTTGGAGACTTTTGAGCGTTTTTATGATGCATGAAAATGTATGCTGAATGTGAGCTAAGTCATTCTTCACACTTATGTCACAGGTAACTGTTTTCGCAGTATCAATTGAGACTGCATCTTCAGAGTCCAATGCAAGGAGAACATTGTTAATAGAGTCTATATGTTCGGCATAATATTCAACTGCTTCTAGCCATGTACCCCATCTAGTTAAAATTGGCTTTGGTGGCAATGGAATTTCAGGGTACATTTCTTTCAACACGTTAACTCTACTGGGAGCTTTGAGAAATACTTTTTTCACTGATGAAATCAACAAATCTACTTTAGGGAAATTGTCTCTGACCACTTCTGCCACACGATGAAATGCATGCGCCACACAAGTAAAATGAGTCAATTTAGGATATACAACAGATAATGCTTGTCCAGCTTTGACCATATAAGGGGCAGCATCGCTAATAAAGAATAACACATTATCGTACATAATACCCTTTGGCCACAGGATACCCATAGCTTCGTTGAACAGTTTAACTATAGTTTTGTTATTGCACTTTTCTAGAACATCACAATGTAAAAGAATTCGTTCAGAATATTGTTCACTTAACAAACCGATAACTACATTACCAACAAGTCTACCTTCTTTGTCGGGAGTCTCATCAATGGAAACCCAAATTGAACTATCTTTAATTTCATCTCTTATCTTCTGTATTGTCTCATCGTAGATGGATGGAGCATACGTCTTCCTAAGTGTTGACTCATCCGGGATTGTATGTTGAGTATATTTTTCAAGGAATTCCCTGAAGACCTTATTCTTTAGTTTGTAGAGAGGAATATCAGCAGAGATGAGAGAACGGCACAGGTCGATGTTAAACTCAGATCTTACATTCGATGTTGTTGGTTGTGTTAAAAACAATTGTCTCTGCTTGGAATTTAGTTGTTTGTTGGCCTGATGTTTACTAGTTGTAATGTGTTGTTGCACCAGGAACTTTTGTGTAGATGATACTGCACACTGACACAAATTACAAAATAATATTTTATTGTCAGTTGATAAACCATCTTCTTTAAATTCTGAAATGTAACTTGTTAGTTTTGATTTTAAATTGACTGAATGACGTACTTTTGGCATATTTACCGTCTTTATAGTATGATTTACAAACCTGAACCTATGTGTACTCTGACTGGCATTTAACTGTTGAGCTGCACAACTGAAGTCTGTTAAAAATTTTAAATTAAATTAATACAGTTTTGTAACTTACTTTCCCATTGTTGATAGGACTGCTAATTTTCAAATAACTCTGATGTTAAAGGGATTACTGAACATGTGTTTAAATCTCTATTGTTGAAATGTATTTTTAAAAGTTAATGGAATTTTGTTTTGTTTTATTGTTAAACCTAATATAATATGGACTGTTTTATATGAAATATGGAAAATATATGGAAATTAACGAAAATATGTACTAAACTCTAAAATATGGAAAAATATGGAAAATAAAAGTAGGATTTTTCAACCCTACACATTGTGAAACATAAAGATAATGCAAAATATAAATTATATTAGCTTTATAAGTAAATATGTATTTACATATAAATCCTTTCCCTGCTGATGACTAATCATGGTGATGCAAGAAAACATACTAAGGAAGAGTAATGTTGTGTGTATGCTTTGATGCCATCATGAATTCATTATTGAAATAATTAAAAATGTCCTGTTTGACAGAAACTTAGTGAACTTCTTTTTTTTTTTTTTTTTTTTTTTTTTTTTTTTTTGCAAGTAATATTTTCTGCATTTTAAGTTGTGATTGTTAGGCTGTGAAGTTTGAATGAATGGGTTTAAAACATGTTCTCTAACTTATATTAGCATTTCTACATTAATTTAAGATTATTAACATTGAGAATCTACTTGTTGTTCTTGTTATTCCTACTGTTTGTTTCAGAAACAGCACATCTCCACCAAATTAAACAAATTCTGTAGATGTGGGTATTGAACTCTATCAAATAAGCAAGATGTCAGGATGTTTGTATTTAGTAAATGATCAAATGAAAAAATATCACAAGTGTGAACAATAAAATATGCCTTACAGAACGTTTTTTCAATTTCCTGAAAAATGTTACTGGAGGGAGAAGTGCTGTTTCTGAAACAAATGATTCAAATGTACCTTCCAACGATGTATTTAAAGCTCAACTAATATTACATATGTACCCTGTAAAAAAAATAAACACGAGATGGTGAAAATTTACTTATCTTGCTGCAAAAACAACTTTATGGCTTCCTTCTTCTACTGCTTGTCACAAACGTCTGACGCTTCCGTGGAGCGTGCTTTATAAAGCAGGGATCATATTGTCTGCATGGTGCTCCAATCTATCGCATAACTACCTAAGTAAAACTGGTGTGACAACGTGCCTCTGTAGCCAACCTGCCTTCATCTCCCTTATCGTAACACATTAACTCGTTTTTAATTTTATAGTATCGCAAAACATTTCCATAGTTTTTTTTTTCATTTTAGATTACCGAACATTTTGTCACAGCCAAAATGTGGACTTCGGTCACAAATTTTTCGTCATTTCAGACTTTTCGTTATATGGGTGTTTTGTCATTGCAGACTTCATGTCACAAGGGCGAAAATTCTACGTTGTACATTTCATCTGTCGTGAAAATAATATAACATCGATGGTTTGAATAGAGAAGAGTATTTGATTATTGGTACAGATAAGTGTGTGTATAGAATATGTGGAATATTGGATACTACGTAACGGGGAAATGAAACTGTATGCTGTTGTTTAGCATTCTCCAGCAAAATTGTGGCCGAGTGCCCGCAGGTACTGAATAATCCTGTTCTCGTTTCGATACTTTTGCAGAGATCTGAGTATTTTTTTTCTTCGTGGGTGAATGCCACTTTCAAGTCTTGCAATACACGAGTGATCTCCGCAGTCTCATTCTGCAAGTGTTGTGCCAGATGTAAAGTGAAGGTAAGCCATTCTGTTTATTATTTTGTGCCAGGCCTCACTGGTATTGGTTATATGAGGAAGTTGTAGTCGTAGCAATTCCAAGTGCTAGGTGGGAACATTGGTCTTCTATGGCCCCTACCGTAACGTCTACCAAGAACATAGGTCCCTTCAAGAAAATCACAAATTACTTGCAGGTCTTCAGAATTTTCTTCTCTCAGTTTCTCTAGCAACTCAGGGACTTGCTGTCCAGGAACGAAGGCTAAGGCAACCATAGAATGAAACTGTGCCCTAAATTCAAATTTTCTTCGGCCATGAACTGAGTCATCAAACCTTCAACTTGCATCCTACGCCACATTCTCTCTGATAAATGGATTAGACATCCAGGAATTTGCGAGTTAGGCAAACCGTCATTCACTGCTGCTATGGCAGAAATTTGAAGCCAGTTGAAATATATACTCAGGATGGAGATTTGTTCCTAGCTCGTCTGAAATCTTCTGCTTAATAACACGAAATACTTCGCCATACGTATATTTATTCCGTCTTTTCGTCAAAGTAAAAGCAATTAAAAAAATTAACCTTGCACCATGTAGTGTCTACTGTATAATTCCGTGTTAATTTTGGTTAAATTTTAAACGTTCCGTCACAGATCCAGTAATTTGATCTATATAATATATCTATGTGGTTATCGGAGCACCATATTAAGATACCTCTCTGTGCATTTAAGTGAAGCAGCCATCGTTCCCCATCCGTGGTTTCTTTATACTTCTGAGGGAGATCTTGAACTTCTTCTATGGAATTTGGTTCAGAGAGCAAGTTAAGTCTTCTAATTTGTCTTTAATTTGTCTAATTTAACGTTTCCTTCTTAGGAAGCTTTATTGCAGTCTCGCTGGATGTAGTTGCAAGCGCATTCTGCGCAATGCTAGATGTAGGTTCAACCGAGCTGGAAGCTATGTACTTTATGTTCTTTATTATTATTATTATTCATGAGTTTTCTTATGACTATTTCTTTATTCATTTGTAGAAACGTTTCATTTATGAATTTCATCCGTATATCTTTTGTATATTGACATTCAAAAACAATATGAAATTTGACATGGAAAAACTGAAGAACGGTACAAGGTTACAAATTTTCAAGATAAAGACGCTACATTAGAATCAACACCTGAGAATAGTAATGAGTACTGGACTCATCTAAAAAGTTGTACACAGAAAACAGCAGAAGAAACAATAGGATACAGAGAAGGAGTGAGAACGAAGAAACCTTGGGCCACAAGGAAAATGTTGGAGAAGATGGAGGAAAGAAGAAAATGGTAAAACGTCAACACGGAAGAACGTAGAAGAAACTATTGGAAACTAAACAACGAACCAAGAAGAGAAACTGATAAGGCCAAGGAAGACTGGACGAAAGAGAAATGTGAAGAAGTAGAGGATTTAGAGAGAAGAGGAAAATATGATTTAATGTACCGCAAAGTTAAATGTTTGGACTTCACAAATAAGAACGGGAAATCCATGTGGTTGATAGAAGACAAAAATTTAATAAGAAATGAAATAACACACAGACAAGGAATACTGAACACATGGACGAAATATGTAGAAGAGTTATATGAAACAGAATCGTCCAGATAATTTAGCCATAGAAGATGAAGCAACCGTATCTGAAGACGAAAAAGGATTTTCTATTTTAAGAGAAGAAGTTGAACTATGAGAATGGGAAAGCAACAGGAGTTGATGGAATCTCCATTGAGTTAATGAATGCTTGGGTGAAGACAAGAAGGAAATTCAATCATTATGCAACGAAATGAGAAAGGCGAATGGCCTGAAGATTTTACGGAGAAAGTGTTGCTTCCAATACCGAAGAAAAATAATGCGAGGGTAGTTCAGGACTATCAGTCTAATATCACACCCGACGAACATTCTCCTGCGAATATTAAACAGGCGTTTATATTCTAAGATGGAAGGACAGTTGGAAGAAGAGCAGTTTGGCTTCAAAAGAGGAAAAGGTACGAGAGATGCAATTGGACTGCTACGAACATTTGTAACTAATTGTAATCTTATTGTTCATGTTATAGTTGTAATCCCCTGGTAGAGGGGCAGAGAAGGCTTGACGGTCTTATCTCTACCAGGTTAAATAAATAAATACTAAATACTAAACAATCGGCGAAAGATACCTGGAGAAGAATAAAGAAGTGTATATAGTAGTATAGGACAAATCAATGTGTATATAATAAATAAATGAATATAGTATATAAAGGCGTTTAACAGAATGGATTGGAAAAAAACTTGTGGACATCTTATACAAAAAAGTGCGGATTGGAAAGACAGGAGGCTGTTCAGTAACCTATATATGAAACGAGTCAATGTCAGGACAGGAGAAGAAATGTCTGAAGGAACTGAAATAGGAAGAGGAGTACGACAAGAATGTCCTTTATCATCTACATTGTTTAACATGTGCTTGGAGGATTTGGTGAAGAATTGTTTCCAGAACATGGGAGGGGTAAAAATAGGAGGAAGTAAAATAAAATGCATGACATTTGCTGATGATATGTCGTTATTAGCAGAAGAGACAACATACTAAGGGATGTGACAGCTGTGAGCAGCATAGGATGAAGATAAATGCAATCAAGACGATGACCATGGTTCTCAGAAGAAAAATAAAGAAGGTAAACTTGCGAATTCTAAATGAGGCAGTAGAGCAAGTGAACATCTTCAAATACTTAGGATGTACTATAAGTAGTAACATGAGCTGCAGATAGGAAGTCAAAAGAAGGATAGCAATGACAAAGGAAGCTTTTAACAGAAAAAGGAGCACCTTCGCGGACTTCCAAAAAATAACTGAGGAAGAGACTAGTGAAGTGCTTTGTGTGGAGTGTAGAATTGTATGGGGCAGAACCATGGACATTACGACGAAATGAAGAGAAGCGAATAGAAGCATTTGAAATGTGAATATGGAGAATGGCGCGTGTTAAGTGGACATACAAAATAAGAAATGAAGTTGTGTGGGAAGAGTGATGCTGAATTTGATCAGAAAGTAAAAAAGGAATTGGTTGGGTCACTGACTGAGAAGAAACTGCCTACTGAAGGGACTGGAAGGAATGATGAACGGGAGAAGAGTTCGGGTCAGAAGAAGATATCAGATATAAATGGCATTAAGATATGTGAATCATATGCGGAAACTAAGAGGAAGGAAGAAAATAGGAATGATTGGAGAATACTGGGTTTGCAGTGAAAGACCTGCCCTTGGGCAGAACATTTATGTATGTATGTATGTATGTATGTATGTATGTATGATTTCCGTCCATACATCTCCATTTAATATCACACTTCATGGATCTGTGTTTGAGGAACATGTATTCTTTATAAATAAGCTTGTTACCCCTTTTTGAGGCAGGAATAAACTTTAAATTTATATCCATTCTAATTTGCAACTATTAATTTTATAATAAATTACCTAACTTGTCTATAGAAGGGTTCAAATAGTTGGCATGTACGAATAGTTTCCATAGAAGCAGGTTGTTCCTCGATGAAGTGTGGTATGTGCGAATTTTGAAAAGTGTAACATGTCTAAGTTTGATGAAGGATAAGTGGAACAAAGAACAGAGTGCACCGGAATTTGAACCCGCATTTTCAGCTCTACGTGCTGATGCTTTATCCACTAATCCACACCGGATTCCCATCCCGATGTCGGACTCAATCCCCTCCGTTTAAGTTCCACCTCTTGAGTTCTCTCTAGTGGCTTACCCTCATGCACTGCGTCATAGATGTATGACGAGTTACTAAGTGGCCGGGATCCCACGGAGGAAGCGCCGTCTTAAATCACTAAGTCATTATTTTTCGCATATCATATATTATTATGATGTACCGAAGAACATATGATATTTCCGTGCAGAAATTCTGCGTCATCATATTATGAAGGATGAGTGAAACAGAGAAAAATTCTCTCCGGCACTCATAACGAGTGCACCTCTGCACATGTGTCATACATCTAACATGTAACTTTTTAGGTACTATTGCACCTTTTTGGTACTCGGGAAGCTTATTTGATACATAATTAACAAGCTGCCACCTTGAATTCCCTGAATTGTACTTCGGAAGCAGATTTGGTTCACATATATTTAAATAACTGTAATCGAGATAAATTGCACTACTGCACCCGGAAAGAATAGTGCACATGATTTGTTACTTCCGTAAATCTGCTCACATTAAGACTTCATTTAAAATAGAGTTAAACACTCGGGAAGTGAAAAAAAGAAAATCATTTTGGGACGGAACAAAAGGTGTTTTTTCTCTACCTTAGCCAAGTCTGCACTCAATGGTTACATTTATATTTTGTCCCATGTCCATTCTTGCTAATTTGACATACTATAATAACATTAAATGTAACATAAACAGTTGAGCAGTGCCTACTACCACGGCCGTTTACCTAGTACGTCACTTCATCCGTCAGAGCGCTCTCAGACGTCACAGAATAGATAGCGCTATCAATCCCTTCATTTGTTCTTTCCAAATAATCCTATTGGCCGGGTCATTACGTCTCACGAGGATAGAGGGGGAGAGAGTTTACCTGTTTTAACGGAGATACACGGAACGTCACTTGGGTTCCGGTACGCGGCAGATACACTTAACAAGATTTAGGATCTCGTACGCGGGAGATATTCGGAAACACTTGGCTCAGATTCAAGCTCTCGTACGCGACAGAAACTTTTAACAAGACTTAGCATTTTGGTACGCGGCAGATATAGACAACGTGACTCGGGCTTTGTACGTGCTGGAGATAGATCAGTGGAGTAGTTATATTGCGTCGTGTGTGTTTGGGATTTTAGTGGATCGTAGTTTGAAATATCGCTTGCTAGTGATACGTCTTGGGGGCAAGTTTTAGTATTTGCATCGAGTAACATATTTGTGAGATATATGTGTTTGAGGTAAATTGTATGGGGAATTATGTAAGGAGATATGATTTGAAATGTGAGTTCATGTTCCGAGACGGTTAGAGTGATAAGGCAGCGATTACGGTCTCACATATGGTTTTAGTGTTTTCCCTGCTCCATTTTGATTGTTGCTTTCCTTCGCCGTTATTCTCTTATCATGTGCGTCGAGTTTAGTTGCTATTTAAATGATCCTTGAAATTGGAATTATCGTCCGTTACTTATTACGTGCATCTGTCTCCATCCCTCTCTCTCTCCGTTGGGTATTCATTTTGTAAAGTGCAGAGATTTGTGTTAGTGCTATTTGCACAGTTTATGTGAGCAATATGTGCAATGGGTAATGTATAGTGATCTATCATGTAATGCCTTATGCTGGGTAGAGTTTGTCTCTTATTGAGTGTACATGTATTTTTAGTTTGGTTAGTCAGACTGAGTGGTATCTACGGTCGAATGGATCATGTATTAAGTTAATGTGCTGGCTGGGTGTTGTGTTCAGATTCATAATCAGATAGTTAAAATATATATATATATATATATATATATATATATATATATAGAGAGAGAGAGAGAGAGAGAGAGAGTGGTTCATGAACATATGGTTAATAGGTTAGTCACTGATGGTCGAGAGACGGCCATATTAGATGGTTTAATCACTTATAAGTGTGTTGGCCTCAGCCTTGTGATACTTACATGATTTACATATCCTGGGGATATCATTTCAGATTAGTTTGTCCTATTTTCACTAATCTATTTCATGTTTATTGTTATTTCATTTTTCATTTATGTACATTGTTACTTATTATTGTTAATTATATTTGTTTTACAAATTCACACTATTCATTCCTAAAAGTCTTCCACTGCGCACACCTAATCCTTTCAATGTGCCGTCCACCTGGCGAAAGCAGCCAATATAAGAAAGATAAAGAGGAGGAGTGGATGATCGTACCACCGCCCTAACACAGTGTTACTACTTGACTACTTGACATGTTGATAGCAAATATGAATGGAATCGATCACTTACAACTGCACAAAGAAAACGGCAGACTCGCGGCACTTGCTGAGTGAATGCTGGGTGGCGAAATGTAGCATGTTGCCGTCTTCTTATCTCGCTCTGCAGCCACCTCCGCTGATTAAGATTATCAATTCAGTGTTACTCAGTTGTTAGGATAAATAATTTAAGAGTTTTATTTCGTTTTTTTACATGTCAGTTTTCTACTTTTGTCCTCCTAAATATGGATTTTGGACCACTATATGTTGGTTTGTTTCCTAATAGCCACGCGGCGAGGTGCAAGGCGTGGTGCGCGGCGAAGTGAACCACTCCAACATGTTTTTACGCTAAGGGTAAAAACTTTTTATTTGATATAAGAAATATAATGTGACTGAATTATAAATGTTCCCCTAAGTTCCCGCAATAATTAGCATGGCTTCTGTGGAAACACATGACGCGTGTAACGGAGATATACATTTCACCACTGTTGATTAAAAATTCTTCACTCCTTATCTTGTTTATTGCACCAGTCTGAAGGTCAAGACCGCCCCAGTGAAGTTTCTTTAGCTCTTTGTTAGCAGACTCAGTCATTTATAAGTTTTACTGCTGTGAAGAAGTGTGTGGTTGATATACAGTTATCATTTAGCTTTGTGTGTAGTGTAGTGCATATATTATGTTTGTGTTTATATTGATCTATTAAATTAAAGTACTACAAAACAGAGAGTTAAATATGTCGCGCAGGAGTATTAATGATCCTGACAATTTCTGCTATGTGTGTGGTGAATATACAGTTAAATCCAATAGACAGAGAGGTTTACAAATTATATTTTGATTGTAGACCAGGTGATCAAAATAGAAGGTGGGCTCCTCATGTGTGTTGTGGTAATTGTGCTAGCAATCTAAGGGGGGTGGTTAAAAACTAACGAAAACCTCTATGCCTTTCGGAATTCTGATGGTATGGAGGGAACCAATCAACCATATTGATAACTGTTATTTTTGTATGACCAAATTATGGGGACTTAAGGAAAAGGTAGAAATGAATAACAAAATATTCCATCAGCCATTAGACCTGCTAGTCACAGTATTGAGATACCGATTCCTATTCCTCTTGGACACTAGAAGACGAGACTGAAAGAAGTAATGACTCAGAACAAGTTCCATCAAGCTCTGGTTCTGAATTTCAAGGTACAGATCCGAATGTGCGTCATCAGGTAACTTAGAGAGAGTTATGATCCGAGATTTAAATCTTTCAAAAGCACAAGCAGGACTTATAGATTTTAGCCTAAAAGAATGGAATTTCTTACACAGAGATACAAGCATATCTGTATTTCGAAAACGAAAGGAGCAGCTGGTTAAATACTTCAAAATGAAGGATGCCCTACGTTACTATTGTGGCATTGATGGTTTAATGAATGGTCTTGATAAAAGTCACAAGCCAGTCGAACCTAGGCCGACTAGTCTGGAGACAGATGCGCTACCACAGAGATAACGCGCCTGACTTTCAGGTATGTTAATTAATTAATTTAACAAAATTAGATATTTTTATTGTGATGAATATATTACTACATAATGGTAACTTAATTTTATTTCTTGTTCTCAAAAATATTTAAAAAATGTGATTTACGAGGGGGGACCCAAAAATAACCGGAATGTTTTGTTTTTAATTCTTATTTACCTCTACATTCACAGTACTTTAGTCCCTTTCAAAGTATTGTCCATTGTGCATTAATGCACTTGTCCCAACGCTTTTGACACTGCTGAAAACAGTGCTGGAACTCTTGAGGCAGGATATTGTTCAAAGCCGTTAGCGTGTTTTCTTTGACGTCATCTACATAACTGAATCGCTTTCCTTTCAGACATTTCTTCATACGTGAAAACAAAATAAAGTCCGACGGAGCCATATGGGTGAGTAGGATAGATGAGACACAAGCACCATGTTGTTGTTTGTCAAAAACTGTCGGACCATCAGAGGTGTGTGGGCTGGAGCATTGTCGTGGTGAAGCAACCAGTTCCCATCTCTTCACATTTCGGGTCGTTTTCGTCGCACACTCTCTCGTAATCTTCGTAACATATCCAAATAGAAATGTTGGTTCACTGTTTGTCCTGGCAGAACGAACTCGTTGTGGACAATGCCATTCACATAAAAAAACAAATCAACATTGTTTTCACATTGGATCGCATTTGACGTGCTTTCTTGGGTCGTGGTGAATTTGGAGTTTTCCATTGGCATGATGCTTACTTTGATTCTGGATCGTACCCATAGCACCAAGACTCATCCCCAGTCACAATTTTTTTCAAGAAAATTTGGATCGTTCTGCACTTCATTCTTCAAGTCACGGCAAACTCTCACGCGGTTTTCTCTTTGGTCATCTGTGAGCAAGCGACACTCGTCTCATGTGCAAATCTTCGGTTAAAATTCGCTGGACCGTGCTCCATGAAAAGTTCGTTGCTCAGAAACTTCGTCAATGCTCTTTCGATGATCTTCATCGATTCCACGTTTGATTTCCTGCCGAAGGAAGCCCGGGGCGTGGCATGTCTTCAGTTGACATGTTGCCAGATTTGAAACGGGAAAAACCAGTCGTAGACCTGTGATTTCCCCAAAGCATCATCATTAAAGGCTTGCCGAAGCATCCCAGCGGTCTCGGCTGCAGTTTTCCCTAACAGAAAACAAAATTTCACACACACTCTTTGTTCCTTGTGGTCGGCCATCTCACTAATCGTCAAACGGTTGAAACAGGAACGCAAACAACACAGCACCACAAACAAACCACTTAACTCAGACTGACGCCAGGTCACTAACGGTCGCGGGAGACCCCAAACTAACACCACCTAACAGCACAACTCGTAACTACAAATCATGCGCGCGCAACAGTTAGTTTTCGGTTACTTTTGGGTCCACCCTCGTACTAAAAAACTGAGGGCGCTACATAAAAACTATGGACATATCTGAACTCAACACATCTAAATACAGTATATAATAAATGACATAGATATTGTGCAAAAAATGTTCAAGGTCAATTTTGTTGTTCAGTGTTATTGAACATGCTAATTTTTTTGTGAATATGGGTGGTTAGACGCTATGTATGTGTATATTATTGTTAGTCGCTTTACGAGATATTCGTCACGTAAGACTACTTTAACAACCGTCACGTCTATATCTTCTGACAATGTTCAGCATTTTTCAGACAACACTAATTATTTTGATCATGTACCTATTCTCAGACATTGTATTTTTTAATATTTTATATTTAATTGGTACATAATTGAAGATCTCGCAGGAAAAAGGATGTAACATCAAATTTATGAAACATATGACTTAGGTGAAAAAAAGAATTTTGAAGCATTCGTTTATAACAATAAATTATTGTATCCAATAGCTGAATAAATTTTTATCTTTAATTAGTCAAATGGTTCTGCTAGTAAATACCTATAGGCCTAATGAAATATGACCCTGAAATTATTTTCCTTCCCCCTAAACGTGTATTACAGTTTTTTTGTTACACCCTTATTCTATAGAAGTCTGCAATTATTTTTTTTCAATATTATGTTTTTAAAACTCATGTTCACCTTGTTAGACAGTTCATATTTCAGATTAAAGTTGCATATTTTGCTATCTTTTACGTACAATTTAAAGTTATGTGATTGGCTTGAATTATGTAAATATTTGATGATAATACAGAGAGCGAAAACGTTCGTCCGAAAATAAGGTATTAAACTAAATTTTTCACTGTTGAAAAGTTATAGACGGAAAATACCATTAAATGATAAACTAGTCAACTTATCGGAATCATAATGACAATGAAACTACTAAGGAATCCTGCGTTACGGATTCCGCGCCGGTCCCAGTCCTCTTAGGGGGAAAAATTTTCTCATGAAATTTCTGCCAGTGTATGGGACAGATGACCACCCAGCATCGTGATACATTTGGGAAGCTACGATAGCTAGCGAAACCCGGTTACGACAACCAGCTATAACGGCTGAGAGGATCATCATGCTAACCGCACCATACCTCCGTCCTGGTTGGATGATCGTCCACCTCTACTTCGGCACGTGTGCGAAAGGCAAGCAACCGACTAGTCGGTCTCGATACTTAAAGGGCTGTAGCGCCATGGATTATTATTATTATTATTATTATTATTATTATTATTATTATTATTATTTACTTACGTATGGCTTTTAAGAAACCCGGAGGTTCATTGCCGCCCTCACATAAGCCCGCCATGGGTCCCTATCCTGAGCATGATTAATCCAGTCTCCATCATCATATCCCACCTCCTTCAAACCCATTTCAGTATTATCCTCCCATCTGCCTCTCGGCCTCCCGAAAGGTCTTTTTCCCTCCGAACTACCAACTAACACTCTATATGCATTTCTGGATTCATCTATACGTGTCACATGCCCTGCCTGTGTCGAACGTCTGAATTTAATGTTCCTAATTATGTCAGGTGAAGAATCCAATGCGTGTAGTTCTGCGTTGTGTTAACTTTCTCCAATCTCCTGTAACTTCATCCCTCTTAGTCCCAAATATTATTTCCTAAGCAACTTATTCTCAAATACTCTTAACCTCTGTTCTTTCTCAAATTGAGAGTCCAAGTTTCACAACCTTACAGAACAACCGGTAATATAACTGTTTTATACATTCTAACTTTTAGCTTTTTTGAGAGGAGATTGAATGACAAAAGCTATTGAACCGAACAATAACACGAATTTCCCATATTTGCTGTGCGTTTAATTCCTCCCGAGTGTCATTTATATTTGATACTGTTGCTCTAAGGTACTTAAATTTTTCCATCTCTTCAAAGAATAAATGTCATTAAATTATTATTATTATTATTATTATTATTATTATTATTATTATTATTATTATTATTATTATTATTATTATTATTATTATCGGAGATGATAGCTCACTTGAAAATGCAATACAAGTCTCATTTAAGTCCTGAAGTACAACAATATATCATTAACCTTCAAATAATGTAATAATACTTCACCCAAATCTGATAGTTGCGACGCTGTTATTCCCGGCGTGACTCCTCCTCTTTGCTTACGTCTTAGGAAGTGAAGTCTAGGTAGGTAGTATCGTTCGTCATTTTTGTTCTTTCGTTGCCGAGCTACCAGACGAGGAATCTATTTGCCGCACCGTTAAACATTATCATGTCGTAGCTCCTATGATAATAAATCAAACGCACTGTAATTCAGCAAAAATTTGTGCGGCAAATAAAGTCCTCGTGTGTTTTCTGCGAACGCCAACGAAAGAGCCAAAATGATGGGCGATTATATTAAGTAATCGAGCTTTAGGAAATGCATAACGTCTTCATCAACAAACCACAAGACGCATACGTTTAAATATAGCCGACCTGCAACGTGATTGGCTGCCGGAAATTAGAGCGATGGGACTATACAATCACATTCATTTATCAGCGTCGAGAAAATGAAAACATCACTTTCTTGCAAAAAGTTATTGCAACTGAAACGCAGCAAGTAAATTGAGCTAGTCAGAGTTAAGAGAATGACATACATATCCAAACAGATCATCCACCAGCCTAACCTACTTTCGTATAGGCCAGCGTTTCTCAAACTATGGTCCGCGGACCACCAGTGGTCCTCGAAGTCTACCCTTGTAGTACTTCAAAAAAGACAGAAGAAAAATAAAATTCAAACAAATTGCATATCACACTATAGCTGAAAATCTCAGAGTTTGGAAATTACACATGGCAATCGCCTTTTACTTTATCTCTCATGACATTTATTACCCTACCTGTCTAACGATTTCCCACTCTACTCTCAACAACAAAAGAGGGATTGAAAGCACTATGAACGTGGTGTTTCTCGCCATCTCTTCCCTGCACATCTGGCGCCTGTAACCCAGCCAGGGGCCACACGAATTCATAAGAGGACCAAAGTACCGAACCTTTTCATGTATTTGTGACTTTCTTAATAGTTTTGCCGACACCCAGTCCGCACATTGAAATGGTCACGTACTGTACGTCGTACACCAGTAGGTAATACAACTATGAGGTCACAATTTTAAACTTATTTTCCAAGTAAATATGACGAATTTTCATGGGTTCGTGATCTCTCTCATTGCGATACTGAAAATAACAAACTTTCATTGAGTGAAACAGAACAGTTAATTGAACTCTCGAATGAGACCGGACTTAAAATGAAATTCCAAGCAGAAGGTATGGTTAATTTCTGGACTTCATCACAAGTGGAAAGAGAATAAGTATAGTGAACTGTACAATGGTGCTTTAGAGATTATAATTCAGTTTGCTTCTACGTATCTGTGTGGAAAAGAGATTTCATCACTAACTCTAATAAAAACAAAGTAGCGAAATCGACTTGAGGTATGTGACGTTCTCGGACTTGAGCTTACCACCATACGTCCAAATATAGAACAAATGTGAAAGAATCGGCAGGCTCATCCATCTCATTAATGTATCAACATTTATTTATTTTTTTTAGTTAATAAATTAAAGATTATCGAAACTCTAATATCTTGAATTATTAAAAAAAATAAATTAATTTTCTTCTATTAACATTAACTTAATTACTTAATACTAATATAAAATTAATTGAATTAAATTAATTTTAATTAATTAATTCTATTTTAGAATATGAGTATACTGCTATTAAAATATGCTACAAAAATGATAAATTTGCTTTCGAAGGAAACAAGAATAAGGTGGTCCGCGAAACTGTTCTGACTTAAAAAGTGGTCCGCACTTCAAAAAAGTTTGAGAAAAGCTGGTATATGTTAAGCATTTGATTAAATTTTGTGCCCTCATGCACGATACTTCTGTTTTGTTGCAGTTGATCGGACCTCAGTTCATTCAAGCTATTCAGCCCTCACTGGAGAACCGCTGGACGCCAGAACTTCACGAAGCCTGGGTGCAGCTGTTCAAGTACATGGCGTACGTGATGAAGATGTCCATGGGAGATGAAGAACAGCGTATCAGAGCGCAGCAATGAGGACAGTGGATGAAGAAGTTGCGCAGGTCTATTTCGAAAAGGAAACCCTCATTACAAGATGCTGGTCAGAGCTCTCACAGTGAGGAACATTTAGAGTGAAACAGACGGCAAGACATTTTAGAACTTGACAGACACGCACTTCGGTTCAAAACACAAGCTCTCCTCTTACCTAGGCAATTTCTTCATTCCTTGATGCTATACGAAGTTGAATTTGTAGTTAGACGATTTAAATGAAAACTATTTCACCAGCATATATTGTATGATAATAATTTCATTTTCTTTAGATCATAAAAACTGTTACTGCAGTAGTGTATTATTTATCAGTAAAAATGGTGCGTTGAGCTTTGATTGAAATTCTGTTTTGTAACACAAAGATATTATATTCTGTCTTTACTTGCAAACGTAATTTACTTAGTACCAGTTTTCATCTATATTAAACGTCTGACATCTTTAACAACTAATTATATGTACATGTATATATACCATATATTTAAATCGCCATTGCCTTATTGTGTGTCATCATTATTGAAAAAGTACACTCCATGTTTTTGTGGACCCAATCAATGCTGAGTCAGACTTGGCCGAGGACGATATCTTTTCGCACGAAGAAATCACAAGTATGCTTCCTTCCGGGGTAGAAGTAAAGCTGGATATGCATACGAAGAAAAAATAATTTTACATGAAGTAACAAAATCCACAAAGCGGCCACTAAATCGATTGCTAAGAAGTGATACCTCGTATCTGTAAATTTGCAGGTGAATCAAACAACTATTTTAAAAATTAATTTTTCTCGACATGCACAAACTTCTTAAATATTTTTCTGCTTTGCAAGATCTCCCACTCGAGGACAAAATATTAGTTAACTGTCGAACATTGTGAACATAATGACAGCCTAATAATAATAATAATAATAATAATAATAATAATAATAATAATAATAGTAGTAATAATAATAATAATAATAATAATAATAATAATAATAATAATAATTTAGTTAATCTAAACAATAGTGTAGTTAAACTAAATGACCATTTTTATATATACGAAGTAACACCTCTTAGTCATCGATAAAATTCACCTACGGTGTCTGCAATCAACTCCAGGTGGCATTGCCAACTAAATGCGATAGTTCTTTCTGGAATCTAAAAGTATAAAATGTGTTACAATGCATTAGCGATATCGAACGCAGATACCGTAACATTCGCGAACCTCTACATTTCTCTATGGTTATATTATAGATTTTCAATTGTAACTTGTACGAGGTAACTCCTGGGGTAAGCAACCTGCAGCGCATATTCTTTAACGTCGTTTTTAATATTTTATATGGAAAGTTACTGACCTTAGCAGAGCATGCTTGACGTGCAATATCTCCTGGTTCTATAGGCATTTGGACACCCATGTTATAGATGTTCTTGTTCTTTTCACTTTTTGTTAAATTTCACTGCTTGTGTATTCTGTGACTTGGTGGAGTGTAAGAGAAGGCCCTATGGCCTTTAACTCCGCCAGTATGAGTGAGTGAGTGAGTGAGTGAGTGAGTGAGTGAGTGAGTGAGTGAGTGAGTGAGTGAGTGAGTGAGTGCAATACATCAATGAATGAATAATACATGAGTAATTAAGTAAATAAATACATAAGTAAATAACTAGGTAAATAGGAAAATAGGTGAATAAATTAATAAATAATATGCCGAATATCAAATCAGAATCCTTCTACTATAGGTCTACTTCTCTCGTCCTGAACCGTGCTGAATAACATGGAAGCGAATGAATGTAAAATTATTTTTCAAATACTGCTATCTCCCTTGCCAATATTCAAGGTACCAGTACTGAATGTTGTATCTTCTCGCCGACAGTAAATAGATTTTTAAATTTAATTTTGTGGTAAATAGAAGTAGACTATTCGTCATAAAGAGCAGAAAAAGACTTTGCTCTTATTTCGAAATATCTCAGTTCCTTTTTTCTTTCTTTCTTTCTTTCTTTGAATCAGATAAGTTTACTTTTAAATTCACTACACTTTCATCACTTTAAAAAATTGTATTTTTATAAAATACTTATATTATTCTCACTACTCATTCTACCACAGTGATCCCAACTGAAAATACAGCTAAGTAAGTCAGTGCAAATGGTCGGCCTTGAAAAGACATAAGTAACATACACAATAATAATTGAAGTCTTTGTTACAAAAACAGCCCTAGTCACTTTTAATGAAATCGAGTTAAGGACACATTTGCTACTATTTCAAATGTTTATAGACTCCAAAAATGACACATGTCAGGTGCAATAGCCACAAGGATAGCCACCAGTTGTACGGAAACAGCTGACATCTGTCGTTCTAATTATTTTCATTGTTCTCCTGAAAAATAGCAATTTTGGCAATGGTTGTTTTTGTAATAATGTCTTCAATTCATAAAGTAGGATAAACCAGTCTGTTTTTGTCACTTTAGGCGCGTTGAATCATAAAAATCCTTACGCGTTCTTATTTAATTTTAATTAAGTTACAGATATATTTTGTAACGAAGATTATGATCTCGGAATGAAATGTTGCAAAGAAGATATGTTTTTACATTGTTTTACGATATATAATTATTTTAAAATCGAAAACAAATTTGTCAATTGTTGGCTCCTGATATTTTAATTGTTATTATTGAGAATATGTCTATATTACGTTATTATCCATGAAAACCTATTACAAATTTGTATCGAGTATCACTTCTTTAAAATTACAGTGAGGTATGTTCAAGTGATAAAAGCAACAAAAGTAAATTAAAATTCTGAATTGAGTTTCAGGCTTTCAAAAAATATATAAAAATTAGCTAAATGTCATAATATTTTCAAACATTCTCTATAGACCAGGCATGTTTTGGAAAGAAATGAAAAACATGCAAGATATTTAGAAAAAGGATGAGGCTTGTTTAGGAGGTAAAATGATAATATATGAGGCACCATCTACTAAAAAACTAGTAATACAATGAAGCAGCTTTTCAACTAATGTCACTTTTTGTATGTGAAAATGTAAAGGAAGAAGTTACTTTTTCTACATAACAAAGATGTTAGATATTGCAGGTGCGTAAATAGGAGTAGTAGGCTATAAGAAACAACTCAGATCCTCAATTAACTGATTTATTAATGGAAACAAGTTTAAATACATAGGCTATATTTATAAAGATTAATATCATCACTCTCCCTTGCATATAATATCTACAAGTTTTTATTCAGTCCTGAATATGAATAAGCTTTTTATGTAGGTATTGTTTTCTAATTTATGTAACAATTTTAATAGTTGCAGAACACTTCTGAAAAATAATGCTTGCTTTCTGATAGTCTAAAACTCATTCCATACGAAGCTTCGTCGTTACTGAAAACTCCACTATAATCTTTTCGCTGTAAGAAAAATCCTAATGTAAACAATAGCACGTGACTGAAGTGAGGCTTCATTGGCCGCTGTTTGGCGCCATAGATTCTCAGTACGTGTTCCCGCCTACTGTTGTACATTCTGTTTCATGTTAAACATTTCCAGTTACTCGTCAAAGTATACCTAACCTCACTACTATGCATTCGTTTGCTTAGGAAACATTTACTTTATAATTACTGTAATTAAATTATTTTTAAGTCTTAAGTCTTCACAATAGACAGTTGCGGATGCAGAAGCCATACTTGAGTACCACATGCTTACGTGAACAATTACGGGCTGAAGTGACGCCAGTTTGTTACAAAAACAGACTACCTCGGTATCACTGTTGGTATTCGTCCGCGTTCATAGTACATAACAAACTATAAAAGTAGCTTTTCTTTCACACGGCGTTTTATATATGTTAAATGTTTCATCGTATTTAACAACTAGAATTCGTTTTTTTTTTCCAATAATACAAGATTGTGGTTACCAAATACGAACTATTTTTTCCTGCGTCATGTGAGTGTTTCGACTGGGAGCCAATCACGAGTATGACAGCAACGTGCTTATGTTTACATTAGGATTTTTCTTACAGCGAAAACAGTATAGTTAATACCCCTGATTCTTTGGATTTTAGATCATTCGGTATGTCTGTTGTTACTTCCAGATACTCGTATTTTATATTTCTATCCTATATTTTTCTTTCTGAATTTTCTTTACCTATCTCTGATGTTTTCTTTCTTTCTTTTACTTTGCAATTTATTCTCTTTCCACTTTTCTGACGTATATTTTCCTGGAGTTTCTCTTACTTCTTCCATGGTCGTATTATTGTTTAAATCATTAGCCTATTTCTTAATGGGGTCGATTACTCTTCTAAATACTATTAACCTTCATGTAAGTGCACCAATCTAGGACGGATTAACTCGTAGAACGTGAACAAAATCCGTTCCATAATTTAGAATAAATAAATGATTCCATGTTTTTTTGACTACCTGTACAGTATTTTGTCTCCTGCAATTTACCTACTCGTCATTTTTCACTACTGCACTTTGCCTCCTAAATTTGTCTACTGGTTATGTTTACATACTGCATCTGAACAAATAATGTGAATGGAATTCTAACAGATAAGTGAAACTCATTGCTATATATTTGTCTTCATTGTTCATTTTATTATGGTTATCAGAATGCATAGTTCTTCTGCACGGAAATGAAGGGAAAATTTACACCTATTCCACCTGCAGAGGAGAAAATCATTTATCCTACGGAGGATAACTATACAATAAACTGGCATTGTATTAAAAAAAAAAACTTGTCCAGTTAGAGCTGTAACTGAAGGTGATCCTTCAAGGATTGTGAGTCACCTTACACATTCAAGCAACTAATCAGGAAATCTTGTCTCCCAAAAAAATTGTTACGAGCATCAAGAGAGTTGCAATGGAACATTCAGATGAGCCTGCCTCTAGAACAGGTCTGCACAAGGTTTGCGCTCTCCGAGTCGGCTCACAGCTCGCGAGAAGAATGCATATATTGGCTGCGCTCTGTATAAGAGTGGCTGGAAGGAGTGGTCTCGTACAAAGTGTACACAAAAGAAAGTACTAGTAAGAGTGTTCATGAAATGAATTCCCGTTCAGTATTTACAAAACTATCTTGGACTATTATTAATTAATAAAGAAATATTTATTTTGCAGAATAATAGAAATTCTATCGCTACTTAAGTATACAATATCATTGTTATATTTTCATTTATCAGTACATCTAAATGGGGTTTTATGCTGTTGGCAGCTGAAAGGAACAGTACTGATAGTAATGAAACATCAGTTACGGATGTTCGATGCCTGCCTTTATTAAAGTTGATTATAGAAAATAGGTGCTCACAAATATAAATGTTGAGCCAAACATAGCAATCATTTTCACAGCCAGCCTGTGTAGTCGTGGATATTATTGCTGAGATTTAGTCTTCTAAAACTCAACCAGGCTAGTAGTATTATTTAAACGATTTTAGCCCTTAGGTCACATTGAAGATCAATAAGTTCAAGCTGTAAATCGTATGACACTGTTTCAACTGGTGTTGAAGGAATTTATTATGATAACTTTGAACTTCTTTCCAATTAAGACAAGATCTTGGAACCTAGAATTAAATTCATTTTGAATTTCAATTAATATTTGCACATAATCGTTCAATATGGCTTCATCATGACCAGTTTCTATCGTTCGAAAGTGAGCCATATTTCCTTCCCGAAACTGACTTACGAAAAGTGTAAGTTTACGACTGAAATCTCGTAATTTGTCCAACATATCAACAATGATGTACCCTACCTCATGTAATAATGCAACTTTCAACTCCTGAACATTTTTACTGCGATCTTTACCAATAGAACCATCGTATCTGTATGTGTGGACTAGTAATGACGCAATATATTGTGCTTTCCTCTTTCTTTCAAACTTTTGTGGCAGATAAGGCACTGAGTATTGATTTCATCTGCTGTGGAAAAATAAGCATTTTCCCATGCAATATTAAAAGAATTTGCCTGATGATCACTTTTCCGTCTTTGAGATTCCTCCATTATGTAACCACAGATAGGCAAAGTGAAATAGCTACTGATAAATACACGCTACACCAGATAGCTGCCTATCTATCTATAGCAGGTCTACGTCATTCCGACGTACCTTTCCGGCGAGCTGCGAAGGAACGGCCGCGCTCTAGTATGATCCTTGGCGTATACACTGAGAATGTAAAATGTGAACATATATTTAATACCTCATCACTAGACATCGGATTTTTAGGCACTAAAAATTGCAGTTTTAGGCGCCTAAAATAAGCTCAAAATTTGTAAAATTAGCCTCTATTTTAATGAAAATAGGCATTTTAGGCACATCAAGGTATCATACTTATTTCTTTCACTGAAATTTTTAGTTATACACTAAAATACGCACAAAAAAGTATGTTTAAACATTAAAAAAGAATACTATATTATATTTATAAACAGAGCTACACAAATTTAATATATTGAAACTAATGAAATAATGATTATTGATATCAAGATTACTCATTTTAAGTTATTGAAATTCAGTTCCATGCTCAGACTTTATTATAAATATCTGCACAGTACACCACCAGAATTTTTTCTAAATTCTCCACAGTTAACCTTTGCCTTTTGTCACTGAGAATCATTTTGAAAGCAGAAAAGCTTCTTTCAACCGAAACTGATGTGAGAGGCGCAAATTTTAAATTAGGTACAATAGAAACATCAATACTTACTGGAACATTTACACTTTCCCCCGATATCACTCTTGATACTTTTTCCAACAACGAAAATCCTACATTCTTATTTAATACGTTGTCCCACTTATTTTTAACTTTTTTCCCAGGTTCGCCCAAAGCAGAATGTATGTTCACTTGAGCTTCCTTTACTATTGCTATTTGGCTACAAAGAGATTGTTTTTCACGTTCTAATTGTTCAATGCTTGCAGGTATGAAAGAAAAGTTTGATGTTATATAGGCAATATCGTTTTTCACTCGTGAGTCATTCAGACAATCTTTCACTGCTTTCACACACGCTGCACTATCAGTTTCAGGTAATTTATCAATAACTGTGACCACTTCTTTAAAATACTTAAAATAATACACCACTGACTGAATCCAGGTTCCCCATCGTGTAACAACCGGCTGAGGTGGGAGTGGGATATCTGGAAAGTTCTCTCTAAATATTGAAATCCTGGATGGGGCTTTACAAAAACATTTTTTTATGTTAGAAATAAACGAATTGACAAGAGGAAATTCATTCCGGATTTTTTCAGAAACCCTGTGAAGGCCATGTGCTAGACAGGTTACATGCGTAAAGTTAGGATAAAGTGTTTTAAGAAGTGGAGCTGCAGCAACCATGTATGAGGCAGCATCAGTACAAAACAACAGAACTTTAGAATCGTCTATATTACCTGAGTATAAAGACTGTAGGCCTTTATTTACTAAATAAGCAATGGCTTGGCTATTCACTTTCGAAAGTTCCTTAACACATACGAGGTGTGGAATCGAAGGTCCATCAGGACTAAGTTTTCCTACTACCATATTTGCTATATACCTATTCATAGGATCTGAGGTTTCATCCACAGAGACCCATATGTAAGAATCACCTATATCCTCCCGAATGGAAGCTAAAGTTTCATTGTATATTCTAAGTAATTCTTTCTTAGGGTCGACTCAGATGGGATATTTTGTTTGCAGTATTTTTGTAAAAACTGTCTTAAAACCGGATTTTCAATTGCATTCCAGGGAATGTTAGCAGCCACAAACGCTCTGCTTAAATCAGCATAGAAATTGCTGCTGAGATTGGATGAAGTAGGCTGTGTTAGTAAAGTTTGTTGCAGTTGATTTTTCTGCTGAGCTTTAGCCTTATGAGCCGCTCCTTGCACATGCTGCTTTAGGTGGCACTTCTTTTCTTGCGAAATCTAAAAATGTAACTGAATTAAAATAAAATCCTAATTGTTGTATTGCCGTGTTTCTATCACAAAGTTAGTGGGTTCGAACAATCAAAATTTTAATGACCTGCAAATACTTTAACTATCGGAATTTAAAAGGTTAAAGTGTAGTGGTCTTAAAAAGAATTATACCTCAGGATAGCTCAGTCAATGTATAAATATTATAGGCCTACTCATTAAAATTAATAGAATTTATATATTTCAACTATTGTTACATACCTGTTTGCTACAAATCTTGCAGAATATTATTTTTCCATCATAAGTGAATTCTGAATATTCTGTTAGCCATTGCCGGATCAATGTAGATTTTGCACTTATATTTTTCGGCATTATCGCGTTAAACTTCACAGGAAAACGTCCTACCGCTCAAAACTTCTCAACACAAATAAGGTGAGGGAAAGAGCAACTGTTAACGAGCATTCAAATGAACCGTTGTTATTGAGATTCAATTGGACAAAAATACAAAGTTCCACTTATTGTTGCATTTCCTGGTAGTGTTAACACTAGGAGGGCCATTCTTTTAAATATTTTGTAACGGTTTACCCTACTAATTCGCAGTTTTACGACTTTCATAAATATTTCAAAAACACTCTTTCTCCAAAAATTGTGATTTTATGACACTCTAAAGGGCAGTACAGCTAATCGGTTTCAGACCGAAAAGTCATTTTTATAGTATAATATATCTCTGAATCGGTAGCAGCACATGTTGAGATTGTTGCCTGCTTCAAAACTAAGGTTGGTTCTTTGTCGGCATTTATGCCTCCAAACATGTTAAATTCGGTGAAATCTATTGCGAGTGTCGTGAGATTCAAAACATTTTGTTTCCTTTATCAATGGTTTCATGGCCGGTGTGAAGCAAACTTTCCACTTTTTAAATGCCTTAAATTTCGCAGTGAATGCATGTATAAATTATAAAAAGTAAGAGTAAAGTGCGAAATTTTACAGTGAGTTAGGCATTTTTAGGCGAATATTAACAAATTAGGCTCTAATAACCGTTTTAGGGCATTTTAGGGCACTATAAAACTCTTTGAATACCTTTCAATTTCCATGAAACACAAATATTAAGAATTATTTTTACTTTTCTCCTAAAGAAACAAAATAGGCATTTGCCCTAGAATCCGATGTCTGCTCATCACTAGGACACTTTCCAAGAGCTTAATAATGATCTTATAGAAAGCTTACTCGAAATTAGTGATAACTTCGATTAAAAGTAAGTAGGCCTACCTATGTAAGAGGAAAAAGGGTTCGTGGCAGAAGGTGGGCAGTACCACCCAGGTATGGTCAATAATAGTGTGGAATCAGTACCATGCCAATATTCGGAATGAACCCAGAACGCACAATGTGGCATAACAGGTTGGTGGTAGGGAAATGCCATCCTTGCCTTTATTACCTACAGGAGTTTAGAAAAGAACAAACGATAACGAAGTTATGATGATAGAAGTGGAAACAACAAAAAATATCCGAGAAAAGTCCACAAGAAGTATCTGGCCATCAACAGAATACTTCAGCAGATGACTCAAAGTTATCCACAATATGAGGATGAAATTCCGGAAATTATAGTCGGCAACGGGCAGGAGATGAAGTGTACAAGTAGGTGGGAGTTTCTGATATGGAAATGGCAATAAATGGATGCGACAGACGACGTTACAAAAACACTCCTACGCTATAATATAATATATGGTGAAAACGTATGTTGCCGTGAAACTCTGAAATGTATTTTAATTGGGATTTAACGACGCTGTATCAATTTCACGGTTAACTTGTGGTAGCGAAATGCGATAGATTCGAGGATTCGTCATAAGATCACCTGGCATTCAACTTACAGTTGTCGGTGGTCCAGAGATCGAGGTTCAGACATTCAAACTCAACCAAGGGTGGTGAAATAAATCTTTAAGGAAGTGAAGCTGGGAGTCTATTGTCGTAGACTTAACGCATGTGAAAGAACTCTGTCCCTAATAGAGGGTTTCGTGCAAAGTCGGCAGTTTTTCGCCCACGTCGCATTTCGAAGCTGAAGAAGCTCTGATTTTAAATGTCGTGAAATGTAATAATATTACTGGCTGATCTACAGTTCAGAAAAACTAGGCAAGAATTATTGGTTTTATAGCTTTCTTGGAATATAATAAACACGTTGCTTTTAGTAAGAAATTTCGTTGTAAATTGATACTTCGAATTACAACTTTCCAAAGTCAGTTATGGAATAACCTGCTTTATTCAGTAGTGTTTAAATTTCACTACCTTCGTTTCAATCCAACTGGAGTGAAACTACCTTACTACTTCTTTTCAATTTTCCCTTATTTTTTTAATTCTCTATTTATTCAACGATCTAATTCGTAACATTTAGTATGATCGGAATTCGAGTTATTTTGCATTGAACATCCATTTCTGATTTTATTTTTGACATTATCCATAATTCCTCATATTGTTTTGGTCATAAATCTTTCACTACACTATTATCTGTTATTTTTTTAAATGTTTTATTATTTGTTGGAGAGAGTTTTCTTTACTGTTAATGTACTTTACACTTCCACTCCTAAAATTTTTACACCCGTGGAAAGCTAAATATGCAAAAGCTATGAGTTTTAAAACTCAATAAGTATGCACTTTGTCTACTATTCATCTAATTTCCATTTCCGATCTTCAGTAATTAAGTACAATATTACTTCATTTGATTAATTCTGTAACATAAATTAACGCCGAAATGACTTTCATTTCCGATCGCAAATCTACATTTTTCGTTCCATAGAACCCTTTTTCCACAACTCGCTTTCTTCAAAAAATTGACAAAATGAGTTATATACTGCATCACATACTTAAACAGCCCTCCTTCATCCTATGCAATAAGTTTTTCCAGGACTCTTTTCGTTCCAGTGTGATTAAATGGCAAGTTTCAGTCATTTTTTTTTTTTTTTTTTTTAAACTTCCTTCCTATTACTCGAGTGAATAATTTTCAAGGGAAAAATTGTTCCGGGGCCGGGCATCGAAACCGGGACCTTTGGTTTAACGTACCAACGCTCTACCAACTGAGCTACCCGGAAACTTTATCCGACACCGATCCAATTTTTCCCTCTATATCCACAGACCTCAAAGTGGGCTGACAACCGTCAAGCATCCAAATTCGAGTGCACACTAACTCCGTGTGACTTAAATTGTGGTTTTCTGTGAACGATCAGTGACGTGTATTATGCAAATCAAGATTTCAGGTATAACTCCCTGTAAAACTGATTTGAATAATTTGCATATTACCCGAGTGTTAGGCCTATAGCAAAACTAGCTTTCTGTTTCAGAAGTTAATAGCCTACCTAACAACTCTATAGCATCTATTAGTGCTTTATGGTTGTCCTAACTGATGGAGTTACTTGTCAACAATGTGAAGCTAAAAACTTGTATTCAGGTTACTGCCCAGCGACAGTTCTGATATATTGTATTTTATATATTTGAAGATTGGCTAATTAATATTAACCCGCTACACTCACAATCAAATTCATACAAATTTCTAGACTCTAGACACCCAGGCAAATTTTCTTTTTCAAGAAAAATTCATCGAGAATCGAACCCGGGACCTCCAGATCTAGAAGAGAGCGTGCTAAGCAGCAGACCACGGATATTATTGCAGCGGCCTCATGCTTAACATGTCGGCATCATACAATAACGTGCGGTGTGCTTTTAAACATAATTTTGCCGACCGATTGTTGCTCTGTAGGTTTCACTCTAAGCGTCACGTTGTCACGTCTACTTCCTCGATAAGAATAAGCACTAGTTTGTTATATTGTTAAATGGCTATTATCATTATTATTATTATTATTATTATTATTATTATTATTATTATTATTTCATATACGAGTACATTGAGAGTTTTAACTATTAATAATAACTCTTTAATAATAATTTTTAATCACATACCTTAATGTTCGTCCTCAGCACAAGACATTGCAACCTCGGTTTTAGTCCACGTGGATTAGACAAGCAGGTGTCATTTAATAATGGAAGCAGTCCAATCACTCGCCTCAATTTCAATATTGCAACCAATAAGGTTGCAATATTGAAATTGAGGCGAGTGATTGGACCAGCGACATAAGAAATTGAAAACAATAATGCAATTAAATTTCAAAGACCTGCCGAATGTTATGCACGAGGCCGCTCAAAGACCTGCCAAATGTTAACCATGAGAGCACGGCGATAATACAGTCGATAAACTTATCACTTGGTTTTATACACTTGCAACAATGCGCAGTAATTTATGTACAATAGTTGTGCTCACTCATTGTTGTAACGAAACATTATCCAAGGCTCGAGTTATTGAGTATTCCAGGACACAAAGGAGTAAAGTCACTATTTCAATGAAATACAATTACAGTGATTTGTTAGCTGAAGTGAAAGTACTAAAACCCCATTGCAAGTCATACAAGTCAATGGATGAAGCTACTGTGTTACCAGAAGTCAACCATGCACCAAAAAAGAAGGTTCAAGACATTGCTAAACTGTTAACTTACATAAGTGTATCAGATGATGCCAAATTATTTTATGAAGCAATGCTGAAGGGAAATGAAACTAATGATACAAGCAATACCACTAATGTTATGGAACCTACTGATCCCGAAGAGATATAACATCACATACCATTGAAGTCAAACATTATTTATTTACTCATTATTATAACCAGTACTGTCGTTTAAACAACAACTGTCAACTGTCCGAAGACAGGTCTGAACCTCACAAGTGATACCAAGAAGGCAATTAGGCCAGAAGATAATGTGATAAGGTGGCCAATTCCTTTCCCTCTCCATTGCATACATCGCCGATTAGCCACATGTTACAATAATCAGACTTCAGATACATACAAATAATTGTTCTTCCTCTGACACATATCGTCAAGTGAGATGTACTGCCTGATAATAGATAGGCTATACATATCAGCCAGAACCTCAATGAGAGGACAATAACCAGTACAGTGAAACCTCTCCTTACGGACACCCCCAAGATACGGACACTCATATACAGACAGATTTTTATGTCACAACTGAAATAATATAGAAATGATAAATTTAACTCTCGTTTACGGACACTCTCAGACACGGACACGAACAATTATTGTTTCACAGTCCTAAAGCTTGCTTTACCTCCTGACTGAGGACAAAACTTGGATTTCAAGACCTAATGTGTTACAAAAATAGAAAATTTAGTTTTGAGAACTGTATAGAAATTCCTTAACATGAAAGAAGACAATAAGGGTCTCGTAGGCAACCAGCAGCCCAGCCGGCTACCCCTTGTTAGCTGGAACCGGGTGAATAAACAATGTCATAAAATTTAACCTGTCTGTTGCGTCCAAGGTTTCCGCGATCATGAAATTGTATTCGACACATGCTAGGGTTAGTAGGATTATTCTCTTTGCTTCAATCAGTTGTTCTGTTTCGAGAGACATGGCACCTGAACGTAAAGATTAATTTGAAAACTGTAAATTACAGTACTGCATGACTGTAGACCTAGAATAAAATTGCATGGCACAGTACTGTATTTTCCTTTTTCGGTCTTATCTACTGTAGTTCAAAGTTGCAAACAATTTACTGCAGAATTAAACTACAGTAATACATTTCATTTAAAGCGTGAAGGGATACATAATGCATATTATAAATTACTGTTAAATTGGGGAGCCTCCCTCCCAATAAAGAACACCTTCCAGATGCGGACAGATTGTTACGTCCCTTTGATGTCCGTAAATGAGGGATTTCACTGTATTATGGAAATAAAATATAGATACTTGCAATGACAGTATAGTTAGTGGTAGCCAAGAAAATGAAGAATATTTTGACTGTTTTGTTTATAAGTGGTATGAAACTAAACATTGTAACGTTTAAACAATTTAATATATGCTTCCCATCCTTTATTAAAACACAAGATTTAATTCCTGTTATTAATTTATTGTAAATATGGAAAATGTAGTTTGTTTACAGGTTTTTTTTTTTTAATGTAGTTATCAGTAAGGCTCGGTAAACTGTCACTGTAGAAGATTCAATTCATAAAATATTTATTATTATATTAAATACATAAAATCTAACCTACAAAATGTATTTTTTAAAAAGCCTTAAATTTTTCCACTATAATAAATAAGAGATACAAGAAGATTTTTTTGCTGAAAGATGGTATATGTTTAAAAGGACATAAAAACATTAAATTTTCACATATAAAATTCCATTTACCTGACATCTTTAACATTTCCTAAGATCTTTAAAATTATTTGATGAATTATAAAGCGAGTTTAGCAAAAACAATCATATTTTCAACCTTCCTGACTGGTTGGGTTATTAGATAAAAATTTTACTTTCAAATCCGATTTACTTGCGCCTAAAATGTGCGTTGAACCCCCAAAAAACAACAAATGTTACTCTTTACTCCTTCTCGGTACCTAATTAGTTTTTTGTCTCTCCCGAAAATTTTAGTTTTTCCACAAAGTGAGTTTTGGAAAAACGGACCTCAATAAATTCAATTCTCTTCTCCTGTCAACAGATTTCTGGTTAACCACTATATCTTTCCAGTACATTTCACAATTATTATTAAATTGTTTAGATCTATTTATAAATGGTAAGCAATATAATATCTTTTGTTTCAGTTTCATAATGATACATACTTACAGAAGATTCTTCAATCAGATTTACTTTAGCAATAGTAATCATTTTTAAGAATAGGAACCATATTTCTTTCACGCAGCTACTTAAATGATATTTCTTGTAGAAATGGATATCTTTCTCGTTATAATGAATACCTACTATCTCTCGCAGTACATTTCTGGATTTATCTGTGCCAAACGTGCAAATTAATAATTTTACATTATTGTGTCATATGCAATTTAATGTATATATTCCTTAATTTTGATTCACCTTTCCTTTAACTGACTTGGATGTAGGTATGTTGCTAATTTACCACATTACGAAGGAAAAACTGACAATATTCAGCCAACACAAGAAACTACAGTTCTTCTGGTATGTGAACACAACCTTTATACATTAACACAGTACGGTACTATTATCCAATAGAGACTTAATATCAGAACTTGTGTGCAACGTGTGAGTGTTCATTATGATGTTACTTAGGTCCTCGTTTAGCAGGATAAAGAGAGCCGCTGTCACTTTTCAATGTGCAAATATGAACTACGAGTTTATAATATAGTGAATGATGACCAGATGGAATATTTTTAATATAGTCGTGATGCTTATACAGTAGTATTAATGTAAGACAAAATATAGTTATCGATATGTATAAGCTATGAGTTTTAAGAGTGAACATACACGTGTATCTGTGTACAAGTGCGTAACCATGATGCATTTCAAGCGCTATTTAATAAAGAAAAATATAGTTTAATTTTATTATTGCTGAGCAATGTAAGGTGGAAAGAGAGTATGGATACTTTGCTATCCACTTAAGTGATGCAAGATTCTTGCTCCAAAAAGGGACTTATTTAAAAATTGTCAAATTGTTATATTCTGAATTCACACATACAGTGGTCACATAATATTGTAAAAATCTGAAAATAGAAGGTCATAAAAAATGTTATAGATACAATAACCAATGATATATGAAATAAGTTACCTTACAAGTAGACCTCTCCATTTCAGAATAAAATATATACTGACACATAGTATGCATTGGTAGAGTTTATTGATATACCTTTTGGCTGCTAATGCTCATGGGAAATGGAGGTACAAATTTGAAGTGTGAACTACAAACATATCAGTATATATTAACATATTTGCTGATTTTTCAGTCTCAATGGACAAAAATGAGGCAGTGGGCAAAGTGCAAGTCACCAGCATTCATAAAGTCATCAAAATAGAACTTTGAAGTACTTCATAAGCACCTGATAGGAAAACCTCCACAAATGTCGCAAAAGTTAACTCCTGGTATGTGAAAAGAGTACTGCATCGGTACTTCAAACCATTCAATGGGATCATTAATGTATATATATATATATATTTAATCATGTCTTTGAATCGTGGTGAAAGTAATTTATTGTAGAAAAATGAATGCAGAGTGACAATGGTATTTCTGTCATGAATTTTTGGATGAAAATGGTCGTCCTTTATTGCACAATCCGATATAGTCCTCCAATATGTTTTGTATTGTCTGAAAAAGAATATGCCCAACGGTTGAATCATACCAGTAGTTCCTTTTGGAATTTATCGGCCTTTCACTGACTTCCCAGCCGGAGCTGTCGTTCTTCGCACTTGTTCATGTACTAATACACCACCTGATTCTAGTTTTTTAGTAGGTTATTTTACGATGCTTTATCAATATCTTTGGTTATTGAGCGTCTGAATGAGATGAAGGTGATAATGCTGGTGAAATGAGTCCGGGGTCCAGCACCGAAAGTTACCCAGCATTTGCTCATATTGGGCTGAGGGAAAACCCCGGAAAAAACCTCAACCAGGTAACTTGCCCCGACCGGGAATCGAACCCGGGCCACCTGGTTTCGCAGCCAGACGCGCTGACCGTTTTTCCACAGGTGTGGACACCTAATTCTAGTGCCGAGGTCATGGAAAGCATGGCGATCTAACTTCATGCCCCCCCAAGTGCCTTCATGGCATGTTACGGGTATACTTTTACCTTTTACATCTGGTAAAATGGGATTACAACAGCTGCGGGAATAGTACCTTAATTGCTATTGGCCAAATGCATGTAGCAGGAATTTACTAATGATGGATAGCTGGACATCGTTGAACAATGAACATGTGCGAACAACAATAGCTTCGGCTGGGAAGTCAGTGGAAATCAGATAAATTCCAAAAGGAACTCCCGGTATGATTCAACCGTTGGGCGTATTCTTTTTCAGACAATACAAAACATATTGGAGGACAATACCGAATTATGCAATCAAGGACGACCATTTTCATTCAAAAATTCATGGAAGAGATACCATTGTCGCCATGCATTCATTTCTGTACAATCAATTATAGTCACCACGATTCAAAGACAAGATTCAATATGCATTTTATAAATCAGGATATATTAATAATAAAATGTAAAGCGCCCAATGGGCAAAAGTCCATATGATTCTAGTCTAGAAGACTGTTAAGATGTACACTGTCATACTGTACACTACACTGACTCTAGTTTGTACAAAATTCAATCAGCGATACTGATCTCTTGTTACAATACAAGGCATGGTAAGTGTCACACTGTTCACTACACAGAACACATATACATTCGTGGCAGGCCTGGAGGAAAGACTTCCTGGTGCAGATGCGATGGTGGAAACAATGGATCGCAAAACGCGTCACTACGTGCCTCAGTTCATATTCTGCTCGCATCCATTCCTTATTTACCATGGCGTCAGTATTGTAGAAGCTTTCACTTATGGAGTCCCTCTTCATTCAGAGCTCTCTCTAGCAGTTCCTCACATGCTGGTGTAGATGGCAGTAGCATTCACAGTATCAGGTCTTCAACCAAGAAAGTTTCCCTGGCTAAGACATATGCATATCTTGATAGAGAGAATTTTGAAACTCCTAGCACCCTTTTCATGTACTTTGGTTTCAGGCTTTCGAGCTCTTGTAGCTGTCTGCGTGATAGATATTCCCATATGATTTCTAATCCATATGTGAGTGAGGGTAGTACTTTAACCCGAAAGAGTTCCATAGCTGTATTTATTGACATTCTTTGTAGATGTCTAATGTCACTTATGCTTCTGATTGCGGCTGTAAGTCTTTCCTTTAGATGGACTGAAAAGGTTGACCCGGTTACTTGCATTGTAATCCCTAGGTACTTAAACTGTGGCTTCGGCGTCAGCGTACGTCCTCCGCAGACGATGTAGTCATCTTTACTCTGTCGACCTCCTCTCCTAAATACCATTAGTTCGGTCTTCAATGCATTTGCTACTAGTTCGTTTTCATCTGCCCATTGGGTAATGAGATCCATTCCTTTCTGCAGATCTTTCAAATCAGGATACATTAATGATCCCATTGAATGGTTTGAAGTGCCGAAGTAGTAGACTTTTCACATATCAGGAATTGACTTTGTGGAGGTTCTTTCTACATCAGGTGCTCATGGAGCACTGCCAAATTCAGTTTTGATCACTTTATGAACGCTGGTGACTTGCACTTTACCCACTGCAGCATTTTTGTTCACTGAGACTGATAAATCAGTCAATACGTTCATATATATTGATGTCTTGGAGTTCACACTTTAAATTTGTACCTTCATTTCCCATTACCATTAGCAGCTGAAAGGTATATCAATAAACTCTACCAATGCATACTATGTGTCAGTAAATGTTTCATTCTGAAAACACACGGGTGAACTGGAGAGGTCTACTTGTTAATCAGCTTGAAAATATGAAGTTCTAGTATTTAAAGTGTAAAAGGAATGAAGGAGTCAAAAATGATTAGGACAGTTTCAAAGGAATATTTACATTACTTTTGTAGAAAATAAGTTTACTGAATTTATAATCATGTCAGTCGCTACTGCCAATCGTGGCAAGAATAATTTTAAATACAGTTCTGATTTCACTCCATTTCTTTAGCATAAAAGTTACGCCTACGACATTTCCATACATATGTTCCTGTACTTCAATGAGAGCATCCTCGAACGGTATCTTCTCATCAAGGACAATTCCACCAATATCAGACAAAACGACTAAGGAATAAGTTATTTTCTAATATTATACCTCTTTTGTCACTGGCATCCAAGTTGCTTTACAGTCGTTCATTGCGCAACTGTTTTTTATTATTATTGTTTTAATTGAAAGCATCACAATATTTATTACTCAAAATCCTTGGCTGACAATAGCGAAACTCATTCATTCATGGTTTTAATTTTATTCTGATATTTTATTACAAGTAATCTCATTAACTCAATTAAACGCTATTGAATACCCACGATGAACAGATAGTGCACATGTGAACGTGTGAAGGACTTTGTAATTTTATTATTTTATTTAGAGGAAAGAGGATTCCTATCATCTATTTCAATTCATTTTTATAATCGCATAGAAAGCAAATGTAAGATGATATACTTTAACTTTGACTGAAGATTCATTTAAAAAACGAAAGTAGTTTCCAAACTTAACATCTAACATCCCAAGAAACACAATAAGGCCTAGAGTATATAAAGTGAGTTTAAAATAAGTCACATTAGGTATCTTTAGAAATTAAAACAATATAGATAAAATAAAGCAGGTTAATAGTATTATTCCTTCCATAGTTTAATGGCACAATATTTTATGAACAAAATCATTAAATCCATTGTGACAAATTATGTTGATAACATAAAAAAGCAAATTTCGATTCTAGTCGGAGGTGTAACTCAACTAAGGAATCACTTCGTTTCACAATAGAATATTAATTATTAATCTTCTGATTAATGATAGGTTTCTATATTCTATATAAAAAGAACACTACAGTATATTTACAGTGTAACAGAAATATAAATAAATTCCTTTGAAATTGTCTGTCTCCATTTTTAGCATTTTAAAACTGGAAGCAGTTGTGAGCTATTTTACATTGTAAGGGAGATTTTGCTATGATATATGAAGTATTAACTAGAAATCAGCTCGGATGGCGGATCGTCTGCAGGCACTGAGCAGAGCGATCAGATACAGAACATCTCCCAACCTGACGACCATTATGATAAAGATTTAGATTCGTGGAAGCAGACTTGCGGAAATAGGGGACGGTTGAGACAACATTATCAGCATGAAAACAAATTCTTCAAACCAGTGAAATTTAAAATATCAGCTCATTGTCACTGTCAGACTCATTTGCTTTAATCGAAAAAAAGAGCATCATAGAGAGTGATGAGTAGCCGATGTTTTCAATTTTAACACATACGCATAAGAATCCGGGCTACAGAAGCACTTGTTTTGTTTCTCCTTATTTCGCTCTCTTACTGTGACGTAGGGCACGCACGGAGATATTTTGCTTCCACTGTAAGACGCGCTCGACTGACACCCTATGCGGTTATGGTATTTTCATGTTGTGTGGCAACGTCGCATATCACGTCTTCCATTTGCCTGTTTATATTTTAAATATTATTTTCCTTGCCTGTCTATGCAAAATTTAACGTTTTTCTCTCTCTCTCTGGATCCATGACCACATTTCACACTTAGGATATTTTCAAACTTGCGTGAAACTCTATAAAGTCCTGCGTAACTAATAAGCAAGAACTCTATCAAGAACTGCATACTCGTTACACCTCTTACAGAATGATGTTTCTGTTTAAGCGGGGTAAAACCTCATTCCTGCTCAGCATCATAGCGCTATGTCTCTTGCGCATCCAACCCAAAACCGCCTTCCGAGCTGCTTCCTAGTCTACGGAAAGTAACATTACACTAAATGGAAGTTCATTGTAATGTGGTCTCCTTTTGCTGAACTAGAATAGTTACACATAAAGTGATACGCCGTATTTTTTCGAAAAAGCCGCGCACCCCACTTTTGAAAAAGGGGCCACAAAAAAATAAAATTTTCAACAAATATATTCAAAACAAATTGAAAAAATTAAGCACAAATGCAGTTCAGTTAATTTTAAAATTTTCACTGCAAGTTAAGGATCGCAATGTCATACATTCAGTGGCATTCATTATTCATTTTCAGATTTTGAAATATAAAACGCAGAAACTATACACTTATCAGTCACACTTGAACTTGATTCTGACAGATGTACGCATGTACTGCTAATCCAAGCGCCAATGTAACCAACTTCATTTAGAGTAAGGCGCGCACCCATATTTTTTACTTGTATATTACGGAAAAAAGTGCGCGGGGTATTCGTGGAAATACTGTCAATCACTGTTTCTAAATATTTAGCAACAGAAAAATAATTTCATCTTTGTATCGAATTTGTGTAACGAAAATGACTCAATTTTATAACTTGCATAACAGTAAAATATCAATGTTCTATTTATATTATCCAAGCTTTTATAGAGATTGTTGCGATTTGTAACAATGTAATACATGTATATAATAACATGGTAACTGTTTTAATGTAAATCAATATATTTGTATAATGCTGGTCTACAGTTTACAGGAGATCAGGAATCAAATATAGCTAATATACAGATACAATTATGAAAACAATAAGTCCACTCTGTTTTATTTCCTTTCCTTCAAAGTATTTATGTAAAAGAAAATACAACAATTCTCTGGTGAAGAACATATTGTAAGTTTATAATTTACTTTCAAGTGTAAAAATGTGGAATATTGTCTACACTCTCTACACCATGTGATTTACCAATGATTAATATTGCATTACAGAGCAAATCAAAATGATGTTCCCAATTTAAATAAGTTAATGATTAATTATGGTACACATAGTTGATATATGTATGCTTTCGAAGGTAAATTCTCAACGTTTAGTTTCCCAGCGTTGGTTCCACTTTCGTCCGCCAGGACGAAGAGCGCAAAGGAAAACAGCGAAGAGTAGAGAACATAAAGCGTTCTCTGTTCTTGATTTCCATGTAATCAAGCCTGTCTTGACGGTTCATCTAGTGGTAAGTTAATTTGTAATAGTATATTGAATTTCTAGACACGGTCTGCACTTGCAAGCGGAAATCGACTGGATGACCGTTGACAGAGGAAGAAGCACTGGAACGTGTGCGCGCAAGTTTCGCAAGGGGCCCTCAGATATTCAACCATCGGTCAGGCCGAGAATGTGATATCCCGCAGAAAGAAGTAAGACGGATTCTGCGGTGCGAACATATTTCTGTGCTCATCTTCTCGGGCTAATGAAAGAGGACGATTTCTCTGACAACTTGATTTTTAGTGACGAAGCAACATTCCACATTTCGGAGGAAATGAACAGACATAACGTGAAAATTTGCGACAGTGATAATACACACTCATTCTTCGAGCACGAACGTGATTCCCCAAAATCATTTTCCATCGTTCCCTTCTTCTTCAATAAATTCACTGTATCAGGAGCTTTGATGTGCTGAAATAATAGCTTCTTTGTCAGCTGAAAGAAAACATCTATGACTTTATATTTCAACAGGATGGCCTCCGCATCAAAATAACATTTGCGACTACCTCAGTGATCGATTTCCACAACGATGGATCGGACGTGCACGCTGCTTGGAATTAAGAACTGATGATTTGGCTACCACGTTCCCAGATCTCACCGTATAATTTTTGGTTAACCTGCGCGCACGCCTTACAGTAGCCATCACAGTTATTCATCTAGACATGCTACAAAGAATTTGACATCAACTTGACAGTATTTCACAAAGAATTACTTCCGACATTTTAAAAAATGTAGAAGATGATTTTCTATTAATTATACACTAAGCGAACTCCACAAATCCATTTCAGTAGTTATCACTCACTAACAACAAAAAACCTCAAATAACTAGCGAACTAGTCAAGCAGCTTTTGTGGTAGTCAATAGATAGGTGACTAACTGATTATGTCAGCTTACTTATGGGTGATTCCATATTTGATTGATATGAACGGAATGGTATCGGCAGGCAAAATGCAGGAACCATTCATTGTGTATAACATTTCACACGGAAAATGGTCGCTCTCCTAACGTGGGAAGACTTAGATTGGCATAACTTCAATTTACCTCCCATTACACAAATACGGTTTGGTTTTCCGTTGTACACCCTTTGACACGGAAACTGGTTGCTGTTCACAGACATTGTCAGAAATTACATGGTCAGATCTGGGGAACGTGGTAGACAAATCATCAGTTCTTAATTCCTCGCAGCGTGCATGTCCGACCCATCGTTGTGGCAATCGATCATTGAGGAGGCCGCGAATGTTTTGTTAATGTGGGAGGTCCGTAGTGTTGAAAAAGTGTCATTCAGGTTAATGTGAGGTTCGCACGGGAAAACAGTGAGCATCGAGGTCCGAGGATGAAATCAAGGCGTAGCAGCGACGTATCTACAGTATGTGTTACGAAACAACAGACTCCTTACGAAATCTTTGTGTTTAGCGATAGAGATCTTCTCGTTACAAAGAACGGGCTTCGAATCTGTCTACAACGGAAGATCAAACTGTATTTGTTTAATGGAAGGTGAATTGAAATTATCCCAATCTAAATCATACTAAAATTTAACTAATCATTGGTAAAATTATATATATTTGTGGTACAGTGACGTGTAATTCATCTTTCGTAGGATGCCTGCAAGGTTGCAGTTTCCACCATGGGCTATCCCAGTTAAAAAAGAAGATGAAGTGAGGTCCATACTTACTCTCCATTGATACATTCCCCAGCATATTATCCAAACTTCACTTACATCTCTCACACGTATGATATTCGTCTACTTGTGACTTGCCTCAGTTTATGTTAGATGCTTTCCCAGACTATTATTCCTATTTCTTTCAGGATTTATTTGAGTGGCGATATTCTTACTCCCTTGAGGAATCCCTACATTTCCTGAGTGGCGGGCCCGCCCTTAAGAAAAAAGGGACTCATACCTCCTAGGTAATATCCACACTTAGGTCTATTCCTAAAATTCCTCGCGATATGCCCACAGGGGCGGCGCCAACGGGAGGGGGGGTTGGTGGGCTGAAGTCCACCTAAAATTAATTTGAATTCACCCCTAAGTCCCACAAAGATGAAAATGAATATTAGGCCTATATGAATAATTATTATATATTTTTCATCACGAAATAGTAGTAATTCCTTAAAATAATGCGTAGTAATGTAATAATGATTCCATAATGATCTTTCCAAGAGTAAGTTTCTATTAAGGGCTTCTTTTATTCAATATAATATAAAGAACGTTATAATTAAGACATTACATCTGTTTTTATCGTCTCTCTGCCCAGCTAACTGTTTGAAGCGTGCATTTCCATAACGTTGTAAGTGCCGAAACCGGGAAAATCTATTTTTTCACATTATATATGCTATAGTCGCCCTGCTTGACAATATTACGAAAGGTTATGAAGAAAGTTCTGCTCCAAGTAATAAAGCAGTGCACTTTCAAGTTGTGCAAGTTACAACGTTGTATGTACTGTATCAGTACATGGGCTACAAGCGCGACCTCTGTATCCTGTGTTTCATTGCGAATTGATAGTGGTTTTAGTGTATTTGTTACGGTGGTGGTGTAACGATTACTGCAACCATGAATATAGATCCACAAAATTCCAGAAAAAGGAAACGGAATGAGAATAATTCGGAGGAAAAATCAAACAAGACGCTTAAGAAATGCTGGTATAGAATAAATTTCCACGAAAGCAAAAAAGTTGTTCCAAAACGACAGGAAGCAGTTGAAGTAAGAAATAATATACTTCTCACATTCATTTTATAAAATGAAAACGGTATGTCGAAAATATGAGTCTGATGTTACGAATGTTTTTATAGCTTAATTTTATTTTATTCTGTATTTGAAGCCTAGATCATAGACGCATATAGCGATACTTCTATAATCTAGATTTGAAGTTACGTATTTACTGAGTTAACAATCAGTTTGGAATTCTAAATTATACCACAGTTTAGTATATACAGTTGCGAAGCTTGGGATAATTTTTTGCATTTCTCGCTATAGTTGTTAGCCGCTTGGAGCGCTGTGAATACTAGGAACAATAGACTGTGTCACTGCCATCGTGATCTAATACAGGCCGTTAGGCAGACTATGTAACTCGCTTAACCTGATCACGAAGGGCGGCGTTTCAACCATATAAATTAGTTGGAATGCATAAAGAGTAACATATATTTCTCTAAAATGTAGTGTAATTACATTAATAAAATTTAAAACAATGATTATGAGACACTTCTGACATAAATCACTTGTCAGTTAAGATTAAATATTATTTTTGGTGTGAAAATTACGTTGTTCGTATGTGTAATAATTGCCTTTATTTCGATTAAATATTACGAAATTCTTGTACATTCATTTATGCACGATTCAATAATTTTCAGTTGCACCGCATGGATATTGTACATATGTTGAAATTATAGGTTATGTTTACTGTACCAGTTGCCCCTTTCTGTCTAATTTTAGTGGTCTTCAATGCCCTGCCATTCATATGGAAATATTATAGGCTATGTTTACTATATCTTATATTCCTAAATTCGCAATTATACATTATAATTAAGCATAATGTCACGTATGATACTCCGTACATTAAATTTGTCTGTATTTTAATACTACAATTGAGTATTCAATTATTGTATTTATCTACTACCTCGAGACGAAGTAACAATCGTACGTACACTAATTTCATAGGAGTGGTATGATAAATTTTTTGTCTTTATTAAGGAAGGTAGATGTGCTATATTACATCACAATATAAACTCTTTTTTATTAAGCCTCAAAATAGCTTCCATTCTAAACTTAAAATTTTGATGCGAAAAGGTTATGTTAACATGTAAAATTCTCTTCACATTAAAATAACATAGTTTTGTAATTATTTCTGCAACATAGGCTCTTATGCAACAAGAAGTAAAGGGAACTTATGGACACATTACACTAAATAAAACTTAGCTATGATACGCAATCAAGTTACAATCATTATACTGAAATAGAAAATCCGAACATACATTACGGCCTGATCTAGATAGAAAAGGCATTGACTGTGCCGTATTTCGCATTGTTGTGAAAAGTTGTGTAAACTGTGAAATGTTCGTTATCGGTTGTAATAACTGTATATGGCTAAAATATAATAATTTGAATAATAATATGGGACAAGGAGAAGTTTGCAGCACTATAAATTCTAAGAAAAAGAGGTCAGAGTTATCCTTCTTCCGAAGGTGAGTTTATAAAATATAATATATACTTTATGAAAATAATATGTAAACCTTATGTATTTCGTATTTCAATAGTGGAAGGAAGGTGTTAATTTTTCAAAAGAACACAATATCAAAAGTACAATACATTTTATCGTCTGCTAGGGAAAGAGTCTGTGCTGAGGCGATAGTAGCGATCCTGGTGGCTAGCAACTATCTATGGATGCATATTTCAACTGTTTATGTTTGCATATTTAGTAAATATTGAGCTTCGCAACTGTATATACTGAACTGTGATTATACCGTGCTCTATTAAAGATGATGATGATGATGATGATTATTATTATTATTATTATTATTATTATTATTATTATTATTATTATTATTATTATTATTGGTGGCCGGGTAGCTCAGTTGGTAGAGCAGCTGGCTACGAACTGGAAGGTCCGGGGTTCGATCCCAGGTGGCGACAGGATTTTTTCTCGTTGCCAAACTTTCAGAACGGCCCCGAGGTTCACTCAGTCTCCTATAAAATTGAGTACCGGGTCTTTCCCGGGGGTAAAAGGCGGTCAGAGCGTGGTGCCGACCATACCACCTCATTCTAGTGCCGAGGTCATGGAAAGCATGGGACTCTACCTCCATACCCCCCAAGTGCCTTCATGGCATGTGACGGGGATACCTTTACCTTTTATTATTATTATTATTATTATTATTATTATTATTATTATTATTATTATTATTATTATTCATGTGTGCTAAAAATGTATATTCTATTTTACTGTATTGAAGTGAACTAACTATAAGTGTAAATTATCATGCATCAGCCTTCGACTAGAATATCGAAAAGAACAGTTTAGGCAGTTCCAAGAAATGGGAGAATACTCCAAGCAGCAAATAATGTTTCGACTCATTCATCCCCAGGCAATCAAACGTAGAATTATTTACCATAATATGAGCACCCAGGTGAAAGTGGAAGGCAGTACTCTTTTCATTACTATCTTCTTCTTCGTTGGGGAAGTGAGGTAAGAGTCGGTCTTGAAACCTTTTGCAGTACATTTGGTATTACTATAACCAGGAGCAACTAGGGGTAGAATCCAAAACAAAATATGGATTTCCTGAAAATAAGACGACAAATATAAGGAACACGCTGCCTTATGTTTCAGAAGAAGGTAAACGATTTTTGGAAGATATTCTGACTAAGTAGTAAATGAATGACGAAGATTGTCAGAAATGAAAGTTGTGTTATGAAACTTTGTACAAAATATACAAAGTTTGATTCGAAACATGTTGAATCTACACTAATGATTAAAAAAGAGTCGACTATAGTTCAATTAAATGATACTTGAACATTTCTAGAAACTACCTAAACAGAAAGAAAGTTATTCAAATAAAAACTACAGTGCAAGTGTGGATGGTATTTTCAACATTTTGACTTGCAATAGTGTTAGAACATACAACTTTTGGAACAAACTCAATTTCAAAACAAATATATTTCACCTATTGTTTGACCTGTAACTTTATAATTGGTTTAAAACTTTGTTATTATACATACTGTTCATGCAATAATTTTGAAAAAATAAATACATAATAATTTCTTACGTAAACCTCTTTTTTATTTCTACTGTAAACTTCACAAATTGGCACTTCCAACGTTCTCGAAATGCACACTTCGTTTATTATTTCAACCCTACACTTCAGCGCCAGCGATAAGTGAAGTCACTCAAATTGTTTGGTTTGAAATTTATAAGACAAGTTTGCTTTGAGTTCTATTTAGTGGCCAGTAGCAGTCGAAGTCAGTCATAAATTCTTACAGTTTATTGTCAAGCTTATAAAATACAGTAAACAGTGCTTGTGTGTGTATGTATATATGTATGTTTGTTCTCTATACAAATCTACATATTTTGATCGATATTTAGGGGAGAGTTGGCTAACACAAGATGGTACGGCAAAACAGAATGCCACATTTATTTAGTATAAAAATGGTGCCACCTCTCAAATGAGGCATATACTCCCTTGCTATACGCAAGATCTTCACTAGGCAACTATTAATTGGTGAGAATTCTCTCGTGTGTGTGTTGTGTGAACCGAAATTTAGAAAACGCCGTGTTTCCTAAAATATTTCCTTCATTTTAAGTATTTAACTTCAACAGCCAATAAGTAAGTGTTTGAAATAATTCTATAGTTATTAGTCTTCAATTGTAGTTCAGTTAAATTCGATATCTTTCTTCGTAACTATCGGTGCGTCATATTTTAAATTTCAACGCGTAGTCTGACAAACGAGATACCACGCGGTTGTCCAAAACGGGATAGTGTCTTGTTATTAAGAAAATTCCCCAAGCTCGGTATAAAGTAGGACCAACAAATAATCATAAAAGACGAGGCAGGGCAGCAATATTGACCTCTTCACCTTACAAGAATGAGCTTGCAATAGCTGTGGAAGCAAGGGCAAGAAAAATGGTAAAGAAATTAAACTTTAAGACACCAGCAGTAGGCCTAAGTGTGGTAATAAGTTTTCTCTGGAAAACAATAAGTGAAAAAGCAATTCAAGAAAAGTTAGGTTCACTGATCCCTTAAACAGCTCTGAGGAGAAGGAAAACGAGGACAAAGATGAGGCATGTATTTATTGCAACGACCTTTATTCAAATTCAAAGTCGGAAGAGGGGTGAATCCGGTGTACCCAATGCCAAGAGTGGACTCACTATTTAAAGGGAGTAATTGATATCTTGTTATTTGAAGTGTTCTATCAGTGAGAAAGTATGTTGTGTCAGTGAAGTTTGTAGTGTCAGTGAAGTCTATTGTGTAAGCGAAGTGTGTTTGTGTCAGTGAAGTGGTTGTGCAAAGTATTTGAACAGTGAAATGGTTTTGAAGTGTTAGTGAAATCAGGATAGAATCAGTGCAGTGAGTGAGTTGACAGCGAAATAAGTGTAGTGCCGAAAGGTACTTATGCAGGTATAAGCCTGTCACATTCGTGGGTCTTAGTTCGAACTTAGAGTTAAGATACAAATTAGATTTACTTTAAATGTTATTTTAAGTGATCATGCTTCATTTAATTTAGGATGCTCCTTGTTGTTATTATTATTATCATTATTATTAATTATTGTTTTTTATTAGTTGTGTTTATTATTAATTGTCATTATTGAGTGTAATTAGTTACCACTGCCACCGGGTATATACCCATTTGCAGTGTAAATACATACATACATACATACATACATACATACATACATACATACATACATACATACATACATACATACATACATACATACATACATACATACATACATACATACATACATACATACATACATACATACATACATACATACATACATACACGAGGAGTGTAGTGGCATAGATCCAGAAGATTGTGATGAATTCATATGCGATTTTTGTAAATGAACATTTTTCAATTTGAATATTTATAACATTTGTAATAATTAATAGCAATATAATGTACAAATTTAATTAGAAATAATTTGTTTTGTTCATATTCATGTTTTGTGTGCAATTTTTGTAACTTATTCATTAATATTACAAAAATTTTAATAGATTTATATAACTGTCCCGTTTCATCCAATTAGTTTGGCAAAGCGGGACACTTGCACAACTTTCAATAAACATTATTTTCCTCTTAACCATTGTGATACAGAGAAAATTTCCAAATCATTTATTAAAATATATTCCTCAAGGGATTCATAAACAATAATTGTTTCTTATTTCTCTCAGTGGCCTCGAATATATTACCTATTTCGCGCTAAGTATCTTGTTTTAGCCAACTCTCCCCTATCTAATTTTGCACGTTTATATCTTCACAGCCAAGAATAAATAAAGACTGCATTAAAATACGGACAATTCATCCCTCAGTCACTAAAAAACAGTAATATTTAGTTTTGGGATACGATCGATAAAGAGTATTATATACGATGGGGGAGAAGGAGATTCTTTGATACGAGAACAAGGAGTTCACCAGAACACTACATGGGGTGACCTCTAAGGCTAGGAAGAAAATCTGAAGTTTCCTAATCTAAGTACAGTTTGATATCCTGGGTTTTTTTGTGGCATATAATACAATTACACATTGATTTGCCTGTTTTCTGTTTTCCTCCTGATCACAAACCCTAAGCGGGTGTATAGGCTTAAAGGTGTGAAAAATCCAAAATCTATCATATAAATAGTACAATATGATTGAAACTGTTATGTCTTCGTGGAAATAAATATTTGTTTATAGGTTATAATGTCCATCCATTCACTTATATTGTCCCCTCCCCCTTAATTTTTGGTGTGCCCACCCCAGAGTACCCCCCTCCAATTTGAAATTTTTGGCGCAGACACTGATGGAAAGCACTGGACCGTTTCTAACGAATTCACCCCAGGTTACTTTTTTTACCTTTTGTTTTATAACTATTATCGGAGCTCGTGTAACGTTCACTTCTCGAATGGCATTAAATAGTATTTCTCTATCCTTAACTTTTAAATCGACTATACTCAACTTTCTCCTCCAATACCTATTTCAATTAAGTGTGTGAGGAGTTCCTTCTTACCTTTAGTGCGGACTGTCATTTTAACCCTATTGTCTGCTAGACCCTGTACTGTACATAGACTTAATTCACTGAGGATTTATTTTAACTCCTCGCATTCTGTTATTGTCCGATGAAAATTTTGAGTTTCGTGTCACCTCCTATTTTATATTTTACAGAATTTAAAAATAAATCATTATTGTTCGGACGGATGACCGAAAAAGCATTTTTTACGTTATAAATAAATATGGCCAATTCGAGAGTGTCTCCTGTAAATTAGGCCCGTAACACACTTGAAGAGTTTTCACTAGCGAGAAATGCGTTGCGAGAAAGTGGCGAAGAGCCTTCCTCCACACACTTGGCGAGTTCTCGCTATCACAGATCACACCTCGCTATGATCATCTATGCACTGCCTTCATGTAGAAAGCATTTTTCTGATTGTAATAATCACTCGGGGGAAATATTATAGGTTATGTATTTACGTATATTGCCGTACTTAAATATATAACCTGTAAATAATATCGTCACGTGAATGCAAGAACTAGGTAACTCGAAATTTTCGTTTTTTAGTTACCTCTTTTATAGCATAGCAAAAATCGCACAAAATGTAATCCAGGAACTAGGTAACTGATCGAACGATACCAGCGACATCTATTTTCCAATATAACAAATAGGTAAAAGAAAACTAGACATATTCCTTATAAGTAAATAGGCAATGTCACAAAATATGAAAAATCAAGTTACCTAGTTCTTGCATTCAGGTGACGATATATTGTACTTTACAAATTATATACGAACGCTATATTGAATCTGAGTATTCAGATGATGAGGAAATGGAGTTACATGAACATATTTTGTTCATGAAATGAAGAAGTAGGCCTAAAATTAAAGCCAGAAATATCTCAAATCATATTATATCTTACGAAAATAAGGGCGAGTTTTGGACACTGGTTTCGATTTGAATGATGATACGTTTGGGCGTTATTTCAGGTTCAATGGACCACAGTTCTTTTTTGCCATTCATGATATGATAGAGAATTCTTTGCTATAGACTATTCTGATTAAAAGTACGTAAACTGTTAAGACATATATATATATACATTATTTCAAATGTTTAATCAATACTATTAAATCTCATCAAAATAAAATATAGCCCTATTTATTTTCAGATAATCTGATATTTGTCTCCAGATTTCTTCTCTAAGTTTCGTGTTTTTATAGTTTTCATCCCGCGTATCATATAAATAGGCCTACGACGGGTGACATCGTACAAGTTCGATACGTTTCTGACAGCAATTATCAGTCATCTTTCCTCATTTTCAAATAAAAACAATACAATTCATCGCCACCTGTGATATCTTTTTCTACATTCAATCGTCATAAAGAGTATAAATGTCAAACATCTTTGATAAATGTGTCAAGAAAATTCGCTGAGCTACCGATTCCAACGAGAAACTAGCGCGAGGTCACATTTAAAATGCGTAAATTTTGCTCAGGACAGTGTACAGGATTCATAATTGTTTCAGTAAATTTCGGCACTTGACGCGATGTATATCATTAAAACTTCAAAAATGGTATGATACTAAAATACTGTGAACTTGAGCCACGCGTCAAAGAGTCCCACAACTTGAATCACTTCAGCGCTCAACTGCCATGGAGCGCGGCGTGCAATATCGCGTTCGCTACCGACGGAAATTCACGAAGTTTAACAAAGTTACCGTTACGACTTACGAGTAGGTCTATATGCTTCGCGGGCAGAATTGCTGGGTAATTTTCGGCGTTGGACCTTGGACTCATTTTTGCCATCATTAATTCACATATTATCATCATCTATACAATAGCCCGGGTTAAGTTCACGGTGCGGTGTGCTGTACTTGTACAAGAGCATGGCCGTTCGGCTACCAAATAATTCACAAGAATAGGAGTGGTAAGCACAATAAGCCTCAGGCTGCAGTGTAAGCCTTCGGGTTCCTCCTCCGTTCAAGAGAAAAAAAAAATATGCTTCGCGTGGGGTCCGACCAGCCTGGCCTGTTTCTATTGTCTGTTGTTTGGTGGCGAGGGGCTGTGGACGTCGACAGATTGCAAAGACTGAAACATTTAAGTGAACGTATCAAAAAAACATGAAGAAAGTGCATACATTTAGAAAGTGCTTGGTAAGTTAAAAATATTTGGGACAGTAAATATCGCAGCATAAATTGATTCCGCGGTCAAATTTTCAATCCAGAAACGCAAAGAAACAGGTCACAAAAAAAAAAAAAACAGGCAAGTACTAGGGAGAGTAACTAATTCTTTATTATTTTGCGGAACTCACGAATTAACACTGAGGGGCCATAACAAAAATCAGGGATCGACAAATCGGGGAAATTTGTTAGATTTGCCAGAATTTTTACTTGCCAGTCTTGATAATGTGTAGGATGAACACTTAAACAGTACTTCTGTTTTTAAATATACTTCACACACTATACAAAATGAATTATTAGACAGTATGGATGAGGTATACATAGAAGATCTGAAGCAGGACATTAATTTTACAGATTTTGTTGCTGTGCAGGCTGACGAAACAACAGACATAACCTGCAAAAGCCAATTTGTTATTATTTTGAGGTACATAAAAGTTTATAAACCTGTGGAAAGATTTCTTTCTTCCAAAGAAGTAAGCAATCGCACGGCTAACGGTATGAGCGAGGTTCTAAAACAAAGTCTACAACTTTCCAATTTAGAAAATAAACTCATAGCACAAGCATAATAATACTGCTGCAGTAATGAGTGGAAACCAGGGCGGGGTCCAGACTTTGATGCAGAAAACATTTCCTTATGCGAAATTTGTTCACTGCTACGCTCACCTACTTCATTTAGTTACAAAAATTGTATGTTCAAAACGCATTAAATCAGTTAAGTTGTTTTTTTTTTTTTTTTGCAAATATTACTGGGTTGACGTCATTCACCTAAATGCAGTGATGTACTGCGATCTGTGCAGTGTTGCCAACTCACAATTCCATTTACCGCTGCACAAGCTTAAAAAACCGCTAAACTGCAGTTGAAAAACTCCAGATTTTTCTTAATACATCACTTTCAAATTTTAAATGCAAATTATACAGTTTTAGGAACTGGAGAATTTTATTAATTTGTAGACTAAATTATGGAAAGTGTGTATCACTTCGTAGGCTCTATGTTCTATGCAAAATCGTACGGACAATTAAATCTGAATATTTTGCATTCAATATCACTTTACACCATTTACATCGAGCTTTCCAACTATCACCGGAAACTTCTCTACCCAATCTCTCAACACATTATGTTTTTCCACATATCTCTAAACTTTTGCACGTATGGACTTTTATGGGATATATTTCTTCAAAATTGAATTAAGTAGATCAAGAACAATATACTGGACAATCACATTCACAATCACACCAGTCCGTTCGAAATCTGATTTCACACTGAGCTGGAGACGTGTCTGCCAACAATGGTGGTTTTAAGTTTTAACCCAGATAAGACCAGACGTTTTATTTTTTTAACATTGTTGTGTAAGCTTTTCATAGTCGGCAATCATGATATCATAATCCTTATGTGTTATTAATTGCCTCCAATTTCTTTTTTTATGTTCAGTCTGTCATAGTCATTGTTGTTAACATATTTGTGTGAGTCATGGCTGTGGAGCACATGTTGTTCTCGAAGTCGGTATATATCACATGCTATAGGTATAATGCTTTTAATATTGATAGGGCATACTCGTATAATGTACTTCGTATATAATAATTCATAATTAGATTCAATTTTTGATTTAGTGTTATGCCATACCATGGTAAATTTAGGCATACTACATGTAGTACGTCAGTCATAAGAGGGGACATTTCGTGAGACTGATGGTATTCATGTTATTATAGGGGGTTTTCACTAAATGAAGCCTTACAAATAATTCAGGACAACCAAGTTGCTATACCTAAGTGCAATAACATTTCCATCACCATTTTATCACCAAAAAATGCATGTGGTAACGTAACTGATGAGGATTCTGGTGATGAAAATAATCCTACAATTGACAATATGTTTGGTAGTCAGTTGCGAGCTGAGATGGAAATAACCCTCAACACACAAGGAGAGGGAATGGATGATTATGATGACGAAAGTCATAATGGTGATGATGAACATAGTAAAGACAATGGTGAGAATGGGAGTAGAAATACTAGTGATTCAGCAACCGATATACAGAAAGAATAATAAATTTCAATTAGAAAGAAGTTGACATACAGTGTCAGGGAAATAATTAATTGATGAACTAGTGGACTTACTCGTGTTAAATATTTAACACGAGTAAGTCCACTAGTTCATCAATTAATTATATTCAAGTGTTAAAAGTGGTGTACGCAAGATTCAAAATGGAAGGTCAGGGAAATACTATATTTTTCAATTTCCGTGAACCCAGTGCACACAGTTTCAAGATACTCTAGAAATTTGAAGATGAAAATATCGGTGAAATAGCCCAATATCATATATCAGTACAACAAAAGTATGGGTGGACCAAAACATCAATCTGTACAAAAGCAAGAAATAGTACTTTCGTCTGCATTGACGTAGCAGAACAAAATGCATGGCAGCTACACAAGATAAACTCCAACGAAAAACTCGATCATCTTGCATTTCGCAAACGTCTTGTCTTATCTGTTCTCGAATCCACTGCTCGACATGTACAGACAAGCGGTAGACCAGCGGTCGTCAACTCACTGCACTCTCGGGCTATCGTCTCTTACCCACAGCACAGTGTTTCCAAGAGGCTCAAAAGCTGGCCAAAAATGATTTTTTCACTTTTAATTTTATGGTGTTTGCAATATACCCCAACTATCTCCAAGGTCTGGCGGTCATAAAACAGTCACCCTCGTAGCAGGTCTAATTCTACGCAGTTGTATTCGAACCTTTGAAAGTAGTGCATGAAGTGTCGTTTTTGCTGTGTTGCGATTGTGTGTTTTTCAATTACAATTGCAATTATTATTTTTTGTACTTCTGTGGTTGATTTTCAGGTAAATGTTATTATGGATTGTTAGAGTTATGTTTCTGAATTAAGAATACGTTATTATTATAATGATTAAGTATATTATGCTTCGCTGAGGAATCATAATCATATTATGTAAAATTTTATTTTGTGATTCCTTATGTTCGGTCTTTATGCAGACGAGCAAAAATTGCCTCGCGTTGCCCCGTGTTATTTCCTTGACCAACCTGTAGCCTGACATGTTTACTTGATGATCTTGAAAGGTAAAATTGCCCATATTTGCCCCTTTTGATAAAATTTAGATAAATATATGTATTGGCGTATTTCAAATTAATCGTCTAAAATACGAATATTCTCAATATCAGTTAATTTCTTCTCTGCAGCAAAACTATGTCCAATTTGGCTATCAAATAGTTATAAAAGAAAAAATAACAAATTTTTAGTCATTCATTTTGGTTTCAGAATGGAGTACCGTTGCAAAAGGAAGGAATTGTTCGATGCTTTACAGAAGGAAAAAAGTGGTCGTAAGAAACAGAAAGACGTAGTATTGCAGTTTCTTATTACAAAAATCGGTCTAGAAGTCTCCCATGATCAAATTAAATTGTTAGAAAGATATGTTTCTCATTTTTGCATGAGTTTGTTTCGCAGAATCGATAAATCTAACAGGATGAGTGATAGATTAAAAAAAAAACAACGAGCAGTGGTTAGATGAGTTTATATGTGATTTAAATGCTATAAAACCTATTCTACAGAAAAGAGGAGGACCACAGGCAAAGTTTGGGAGGGAACAGTAGTAGGTCTAAGCGTAGAAAAACTCAAAATTTAAAAAAATCTGCAGAGATTGCAAAAAATTTAACATTCGCTGCAAAAATAAAGTAAGTGCAGAAATAACCGGCATTGACAGAAATCTCATCCACAAATGTGGAATTATACTTGAAACCATATCCTGTGGATCTGAAATAAACACAAATGAATTTGAAAAATTTGCAACTGAGACTGCCAGATTATTTGTCTCACTGTACTCTTGGTATCCCATGCCTGTCACTGCACATAAAATACACATTCATGGTTCGACTATTATTTCCGAGGCATTACTTCCAATTGAATGGTGAATTTACAAAACGACTTATGTCCCTAGAAGTAGTTTTGAGGAAATTAAAGAAAACTGTTTTTGACTTCGCTGAACCATATATTGTTACAATATAATTTTTTATATGTAAGAGAAAAATTTTTAGTATAAAAATTCATACTTTCGTACTCTTCTTCAGGTTGTAAAAAATTTAATTATCTTCAGGACTTAAGTTGTTCTGCAAATTAACTTCAATTCTGCATCATAATTATTAGGTTATTGACACATAAACATGTTTAACTAAATGTATTTAGCCTATACCAAAATCATAAAATAATCTTATTGCAATTGTCGAACAACATTATTTGAACAATGTTTTAAACACACGAGCACAGACCTCTGATGGAGAAAAGTATGATGTTGAAGAAATGTTTCTGAACACTTATTGTCATTAAAAATTTGATTAGTGTGCTGTTCTTATTTTGTCCCGGACAACTGTTGCAAAACAACCACAGTTCTTTAATATACTGGATGTGACATAGTTATCGAAGTAGTGTGCAGGAGAAAATTACATACCTCATTAAGACGTTTCTTGGCCTGTCCCTCATGGTAGACACAAAAGGACATTTCACTAGTTTTCATGTTGTGCACAGAAAAAGCTGAGACGGTAAGCTGGCGATAGTAGTACATATCTTGAACTGGTGTTAGGCAAGCATACATTTCTCATGTAATCAAATGTGACAGCAAGAAAATCCTCTCTGTCTAGATACTTAACTTGGCTCCATTTTGCAATACTTTCTACTTCAGACTAAAAATATTTTGTCAGCTGATTGTATAATTAAAATTACATATTATGTAAGTTTCTTCAGTACTTGACAGGCAAAACAACTTAAGACCAGGACTAAATTCGTTTTACCCCTTAACCAAACATCCTGCTGCTAAGGAAAACTATACAAATGTCGTGGATTAAAGTCATTCTGTTACTAAACGATGACCCTTGCACATAGTGACATAATCATGCTCTCAATTCAAAACCCCCAAAATGTGGACTTAAGTCGTTTTGCAAATTGACCATTCAATTGGACAAATGCCGGAAGAAGCACAAGAAGCAAGGTATAAACACCTTAAGCAATTTCGTGAACAGTATACCAGAAAGATTTCAAGAGGGGCCACTAATCGGGATGTATTCAATCGACTCCTTGCCACCTCTGATCCTTTTATAACATCCTTCCGCCAAGAGAACCGAACAAAATACAAGAAAAGGATCCCACATGTGGAAGTCATAAACCTATTGAGTTCTGAAACAAACAAGGGACGGCTCAGGCCTACTGCAAGCGCAGTCACAACTTTCGGAGGGGAGGACAGTACCAATACTAGTAACAGTGATCAATGAACATTCTTTACCCTACTAAAGTGCTAAAGTGTTTCTGAATCTGTATTGTGTACGTGCTCACTTAGAATTTATTATTTATTAAGTGCCTCCGTAATAAATATAATAAACAGTGTAGTTACTTTAACGTGTAACAACCATTAAAAAGTTACTATTAAACAGTCATGAACATAACCGTAAAATGTTTGCAATACTTAATGCACAGATTAATTCAATGAATACTAATATATATATATATATATATATATATATATATATATATATAGAGTTAAATTAAGCGCCTTTATTATGGGCGAAAAAAAAACTGGGTCTACCACTTCACTGTTCAAGTATACCCAGCGGAACGTGAGCCATCAGTTGAGAAACACTGTCCTAAAATAAGCAAGTAGACCTGATATATTGTTAATATGATATTATCTTTCAGTTGGTACCAAAAATTGGTAAAAAAAAAGTGTTAAAGTGGCTTTTAGTATTTTTGGCCAGCTTTTATGCCTCTAGGAAACACTGTGCACAGGTGCATTTGTGGCTGCTGGCGGCTATGCTCTCTACCTCATCCTGCTGCACTTATCCTTTACCCATTTCAGCGAGTGCTGACGACCACTGCTGTAGACCATCTCATCTAAGACTGAGCAAAAAGATTCAAGGTCTGATGGAAGTAATCATTTTGTGGTATCTCAAGAAAAACAAACTCGATGCAGGCAGTGTCACACAAAGACAACAATAATATGTATGAAGTGTGATGTTGGTGTACATGTAAAATGTTTTATCACGTATCACACACCATAAACATTCTCGAAAAATACAATAATCTTATTGTGTGAATGATATTATAATTTCGTGTTAATTTGATGTATTGTTAAGCTAAACAATATATATATATATATATATATATATACTAGTGCTAAAACGACTTATGTCATATAATGTTTTTGACACGTCCTATATATAGGACACTGAAAATCTCGGATACTATCAACATAAAAAATTTAAAAACAGCTTTGTTATGTTATATCAATTACAATTAAATAATTCATACAAAAAAATCGTATTTTTTAACAAAAAATAGTTCAGTCTATCTGGGTTAAGTATATCTGTGTTAAAGTAGCCACGTTCAATTAGTAGGCTAGCGGTGTCAAAGAGGACGGAAGCTTTGTAGTTTCAATAATTTTAATTATGTCGCGCTGTCCATTGTCGTCAAGTCTTTTGAAGGCCGCTCCAATACTCCACGCGGATTGTACCATATAAACCAGAGTTGCAAATTTTAGCAGTGTGTCTTGTTCTAGTTCACAGTGAAAATTAATTATATTACAGTTCAGTGTATAATAAAAATGTGGAGGCCGTGGGAAGCGAGTGTGTCGGAACCGATACCCATGAACGTCAATAACGACGATGATAATAATAATAATAATAATAATAATAATAATAATAATAATAATAATAATAATAATAATATATCAGAGTTAAATAACAATTCAAATTCAAAAGCTAGACCAAAATTATGTAAGCAGTGTCAAACGTTTGTGTGCAATGCTCACACGTATGTTCTGAAAAACAATTTAGGTCAAGGAAAAATTTCCGAGACATCTAAAATTCTTAAATTAAATAGAAATACTGTAAGTAAAATTGTAAAAAAGGGACCTAAGACACCTAAAAAGCGTGGACACAAAGTCACAAAATTTAATAAAGTAGATGGTTTTACGTGTGATTACATTCGCCGTGAAATATATAGTTCTCACAATAAGGGCCAATCCTTAACAATAAAAGAATTATTACAAAAAGTCAAACTTTCCGGTTTTCCTTATGGAGAAACAACCTTAAGAGAATTGGTTAAAAAACTTGGGTTTCGTTTTCGTATCCTGAAAAGGAAACAAGCTATTATGGAATCCGCAAGAATTGTGGCATGGCGTTATAATTATTTGCAACGCCTAAATAAACTGCGGTCTGAAGGATCCCAAATTGTATTTATTGATGAAACATGGTACGATACGCACGATGTTGTTCGGAAAGGATGGGATGATGGCACATGCAATTGTATTTTGAAATCTCCATCTTCAAGAGGGAAGCGTATCTGGTGCTTCATGCTGGCGTAAGAGAGGGATGGGTTCCCAATTGTCTTTATTTATCTGCAAGAAACATACAAGATTCTAAAGCGGATAGTCACGATGAAATGACAGGTGAAGTTTTCGAAAATTGGTTCAAAACTAGATTACTCCAAAATTTACCAAGAGACAAAAAATGTGTTATTGTTATGGATAATGCGAGTTATCACTCCAGACAAGCTATCAAATTTCCCACTCTTAGATCATCTGTAAAAGACATCATAAATTTTATGCAATATCACAAAATTCCAGTGCCTCATCTCATTCCTATTAAAGCAGCCATGATGCAAACAATTAGGAAAGCCAATATTAATAAAACATACATAATGGACGAATTAGCTACCTCTTACGGACATGAAGTTCTTCGTCTCCCCCCTTATCATTGTGTTCTTAACCCGATAAAGCTAGTATGGGCTCGCCTTAAGTCCCATGTGAGGAAAAACAATACAACCCCAATCCTTTGTGCTAGTGTGTGTGAGCATTTAAGAGAAGGAGTTGAAAACAAAAATTCTAACCTCTGGTCGTCCTGTGTTGACCACACAATCAAGGTCGGAGAACGGTACTGGATACAAGACACAACAGGAGATGGGGAACGTTTTATTGTGGATTTAAGAGAAAGTGACACGGATGATGAATAGATATTAAAAAGTAAGTACGCCTATTTTAATTAATTATTTACATTTAAAATAAAATTACATAATTTTTACTTATATTACTTTATTTTATTATTCATTTATTCTATTTATTTCTTTAAATAATTAATTTGAAATAAATAATATAAATAATCTTCAAATTAACTCATGCTTTGAGCAATTAAGCCTAGCCCATATCCATGTTATATTAATATATAGGAGCAACAAACAAGACGTGACAACGTCGCAATTTCATTTTATTATCGGTGCATGCAATAAAGACCTACAAATCTTAAAAGGAATGGCGCTGCCTAATAATTAAACGAGGCAACTATACATAAACTACAATGCGGAATGATGTATTAAATAATCTATGCTAATAATAAATCTGTAGCCAAAATTTTTCTGGTAATTTTCGATTTTCCAAAAAATATTGGTCCTAACATATATAATTAACCACCCTGAAACTGAAAAATCGCTTTTTTTTTTTAATTTTTGTTTGTATGTATGTCTGTCTGTCTGGATGTTTGTTACCTTTTCACGCGATAATGGCTGAACGGATTTCGATGAAAATTGGAACATAAATTAAGTTCGTTGTAACTTAGATTTTAGGCTATATAGCATTCAAAATACTTTATTTAAAAGGGGGGTAATAAGGGGGCCTGAATTAAATAAACCGAAATATCTCGCTTATTATTGATTTCTGTGAAAAATGTTACGTAACAAAAGTGTCTTTAAAAATGATTTCCGATACGTTTTATTCCAGGCAAAATTTTGATAGGACTGATATTTAAGTCTGTCTGTCTCTCTGTCTGGATGTTTGTTACCTTTTCACGCGATAATGGCTGAACGGATTTCGATGAAAATTGGAATATAAATTAAGTTCGTGGTAACTTAGATTTTAGGCTATATATAATTCAAAATATTTTATTTAAAAGGGGGGTTATAAGGGGGCCTGAATTAAATAAACCGACATATCTCGCTTATTGATTTTTGTGAAAAATGTTACATAACAAAAGTTACTTTAAAAATGATTTTCGATAAGTTTTATTCCCGGCAAAATTTTCATAGGACTGATATTTAAGGATATACAAGAATTTTAAAATAACAATACAATACATTTCCACTGCCGCCTCAGATTATAGTGTCGTTGTTCCGTAACTTCTATGCGCAAAATATTAAATTTTTAGTAGGAAGAAAAACAAATTTATTCATTCTGTGGCAGTAGTGCATAAGAGATCGTGAATTCTTACATTTTCGAAAGAAAGAAATATAATTAAGTTACATACAGGGTGTTTCAAAAATACGGGGCATAATTTCAGGTATGTATTTCCCACATATAGACAATCAAAAGAGTTCATTACAACATGTGTCCGGAAATGCTTCATTTCCGAGTTATGGCCTTCACAACATTGAAATTCACCGGAACGTTTTTCTTTCCGCAGGTCGTTGCCATTACAGAAGATGTTCAAAATGTCCACCTCCTGCTTGAATACAGACCTCACATCGATGTCTCATTGACCAGCGAACACGATCCCAAACTCCAGGAGTATTGCGTATGTCCTCAGAACATGCCACAATTCGATTCCGAAGGGATTCCAAATCAGGCACCGGAGACGAATAAACCAATGATTTTAAATGGCCCCACAAGTAGAAATCAAGAGGGTTCAGATCAGGTGAGCGTGGAAGCCAAGCAATTGGGCCACCTCTACCTATCCAACGATCAGGAAACCTTCGATCCAAGTACCGGCGAGCCGTACGACTGAAGTGTGCAGGAGCGCCATCATGCAAGAAGTGAATGTGTTGACGATTGATCAGTGGAGTGTCTTCTAAAACATGAGGTATGGTGTTTTCCAGGAAGTTTGTGTACACCTGCCCCGTAAGTCTGTTTACAAGTACATGGGGTCCAACTAATCGATCACCAATGATACCGGCCCACATGCTGAGGGAGAACCGCACCTGGTGATGAGATGGAACAGTTGCACGTGAGTTTTCATACGCCCATACATGCTGATTGTGGAAATTTGTTATGGCATCTCGTGTGAACTGTGCTTCATCTGTAAATAATACTAAGGCAGGAAAGTTCGGATTTACACCACACTGCTGCAAGAACCACTGACAGAACCTAACTCCTGCAGGGTAATCTGCTGGTGACAGGGTCTGTACATGTTGCAAATGATAAGGATACAATTGATACTCTTTCAACAGTCTCCAGACAGTCGTATGAGGAACATTGACTTGCAACGCTACCCTTCGTGTGCTGATAGGAGTCATGTTCACAGCCTCCACAATCTCCTCCTGTACTTCTGGAGTTGTAGATCTTGGTCGTCCCCTTCCCAAACCATGAGAGTTAAATTTTCCATACTCGCACAGACGGTAATGGAGACGTACAAATTTCTTCCGATCTGGACATTGTCGCTGTGGGTACCTCTCCTGGTACAAACGACGAGCCAGCGCAGCATTGCCGTCCGCCTTACCGTACATGAAGTGTATCTCTGCCAGCTCTTGATTTGAATACATGTCGCACAGTCTAACGCCTACACAAAACTGAATGTAACCTTCGCCTCGGAATGAACTGTCAGAGTGCCCTCTTAATGTCTCCTTTGACGGCAACGACCTGCGGAAAGAAAAACGTTCCGGTGAATTTCAATGTTGTGAAGGCCATAACTCGGAAATAAAGCATTTCCGGACACATGTTGTAATGAACTATTTTGATTGTCTACACGTGGGAAATACATACCTGAAATTATGCCCCGTATTTTTGAAACACCTTGTATAGTAGATTGTATTATTTGCTGCATCACTATTTAAGTTATTTAATAGAGCAAAAATCTGAAAATTGATATATGACATAGGAGTTATTGCAGGAACGACGACAATGGCTACAATGAAATCAAAACAAATGACTCCGTCTATTTAAGGCGGCCTTGACGTTTATCAATATTAATATACAGAGACTATTTTGTGTGTTTGTATGAAGTAATCTCAGAAGCTAATTAACCTTCACTATTTGAAATTTGTAGTTTCTCTGCATGGATGTAATGCTACAAATGAGGACTGAGGTAAGGTGAAAAGAAATCTGTACGCACAGAAAACTTCATATTCTGCGAAATATTGTATAACTTGATTTTTGCAACTTTATTTGGTCCACATAAAATACTATAATTTTATACACTCGTTTTACCATAGAGATCACTGGAGCTGAGGTAGTTTAAAAGGTGTCATGAAATGGCGTTTCTGCGCTCATAATTTACAGATATTCGTTTCCTGTGTTTCTTAAAATAATATTTATGTAGCGTACCTCATTTTTTTTATTTGCATAAACAATGATATACAACCGAGGGAGTTGGCTCAAGCGGTAGCATTTGAGACACGCATTCGGGGGTCCCGGGTTCAAACCCCGTGGCCGACCAATCTGACTGAGGTTTTTCATGATTTCCATTAGTCATAAAGGCAAATGCCGGATTGGAAAGATACATGACATTATTCATCACCGCCTCAATTACCAATACGATAAACATTAATCAAAGTCTATAATCAATTACATGAACACAAGCCATCTACAACACACAATAGAAAAAAGAACTCAACAAGAGTAAAAACGGCCTACTGATATACCCACACATTGTAAACACGCAACATGACCATAGATGTTAAGGCGTGAATAAAATAAACTTAACAAAAAAATGCACAGTAAGGTTAACATAAAAATGATCTCCGTACACAATCAACTCTATTAATTTGGAATGATTTATTAAAGGATGCATTCAAGACTAATTTAGAAAAATGTTAAACGAATTATATTTGCACCATAGGAGTGGTCTCTGGACCAAAATGATAGCATTTTAATTATTTAAATACAATTTAAATTAAGTAGCATATTAAGGGGACACTCAACTATATTTTAGAACTTTTTTTCCTATTTGACCAATCTTTTTCAAATTTGGAGAAAAAGTTTAAAATACACATGGAAAGTAACATGCAATATCTCAGCTCATTAGATCCAATACTTTTCAAAATAAAAATATTTCAATTTTTAATCAATCATTAATTGAAACATCACTTTTAATTATCATTTTTTATTTTTGGCTTTGTGCATTTGACTGTGACTTCTCAATGAATAGGGGAAGAATTCTGCATATTGATTTAGTTCTGTCACGTAAATTAGTGGAGAAATTTAATTTTTCATTTCTATGACACTTTTTCTGCAATTTTTAAGTTGAGTGTCCCCTTAAACGATTTATTCTTCTATTAAACACGAATGTTCCCTGGACCCAATGTTCTATTTTAATTATGTAATTACCAAAGCTCGGAACTTGGGGACTTGTGTGTCGTGTGCATGAGTAAGGTTACAGGTACAACGTACACAAAGCTCACGCTGTAAGTGCTCAGGGACAGTCGTATGTATTAAGAAAGTGGTCACATCAAATAACAGGAAGACGGATGGGGAAACTGTGTCATTTCGAAGCCAATGACATTCAGAGAATTACAGGTAAACGGCTGTTTGAAGAATTAGAAAATACGTGTTATTCGAAAAGTGTATTATAGAAGTTTAAAAATAGGAAGAGGTAAAAAGGAAGCTTCTGGAAATCTTGGAATAATTTTTGCTATATTAGCAAGTTTCGACATGATATTTAGATAAATATTATCCTTATTTTTAACTGAAACCAAAAAGAGGTATATTACTGTCAATAATAAAATTGAATTAAATGTTCCAGTTAAGGAAATGTGCAGAACAAGTAAAAGCTGCTAACTTATTACTTTTTTAAACTTTAGGTACAGAATTTCGTCGAGGAATTCGGAGGAGATACATTATTTTTTTCGAATGAAGTGTTTATATTTTGTAAGTTGTGCCACACACAAACTAGATGCACTCATTGAAAGACATTGCAGTCCCTTAAATTGGTGGAAAATTTGTTCCTAGCCATGGATCAAGTCTTAGAGGGACCTGCCCTAGTAGTGACACACAAATTGAAAACTATTTTCGAGAAAAATTGAGGATACACTTATTTTTCTCAGACACGAAAATAGCTAGCAACTGCTCAAAATCGAACGGAAAACAGTGACAGTGAAAATATTCAGTATTGTAAGTTTGCTCCCATCAATTCATGTAACGTGGAAATAAATTTTTCTCGTTTCAAATCAGGTTTAACAGGCGAAGAAGTTATGGGTTCGAAAATCTTGGATTGTATGTAGTCATACACTGTAATAAAATTTACAGAGGAGAACAGTAAAGTTGATATGTATATTTCTCATGTTTATTTTTATTATACGTATATTATATGGTATAAAATTATGCGTTTCAACCTACCGTAATACTATCAATATGTTGTTCCATCAGACCTGACAGTACCTCCGTGCTGGAAGCGGGAGTTTGTTGATATTGGAGTCCGGTCGCTTAACCACGTGTAAAGACACAAGTCCCCAAGTTCCGAGCTTTGGTAATTACTTTATATTTATTTATAATAAGTGCTCCGCACGGGTACAGCTAGTATATAATATAAGGCGATATTAAAATATATTAATCATATGAGGAGACAAAGTGGAAAGCAGAAAGTAGGAAAGACTGGAGAATGCTGGGTTTGTAGTGAAAGACTTGCCCATGGGCAGAACACTATGAATGAATGAATGAATCATAATATAAGTTATAAATTAAAATAATACAGTTCATTATCTACTCTTCATGATTAAACATATCAATTCATATACAAAACCAATGCATATATGATTAGACTTAGGGCCGTATTCACCAACGTCGATAAAATTTTATCTCGGTTTTTAGCTACAAAAACTTAGATAATAGCTACATTTGTATTCACCAACAAAATTATCTCGGTTAATTGGGATTATTTCGGTTTAAAATTTTACCGGAGAAATGTTGGCCGATAAAATAGGAACAACTGAGATAATCGGAATATTTAATTGATGAACGGGAAAAATGACAGTGATGAGGAATATGGCCAAGAGTACAAAATACGACATCCTAGGTGGCTAAAAGAACGCGCCACATACTTTCAGGACTACGATGACTCAGATTTTGTAACACATTTTAGATTATCTAAAACTTCAGCTTTATCAGTCTTATCATCAATGATAGAACATAACCTGGAATTTACAACAAATATGTAAGCTGAATACTCTACAATACCTATTGTTTATATCAGAGAGACGCAGCAAAAAATTATCGCACTTTACAGGGGACGCGGACGTCGGGGATCAGATCGCAAGCAATCCATTGCTCGATTCACCGATCAGCTGTAGCAGAGCGTGCGGGCCGAGCATTCAGTTTCATTACGGTAGACCTAAATTATTAGTTAAGAGTTACCTAAGGAATGAATGAAGTTGAAAAATCTTACCTTTCATCAAAGCAGCTGTTGAAAATGATGTCCAGCTTTCTCGATACAAACGTTGCATCGTGTTAAAAAAATTCCGAAACACTCATTGTATCTCCACCTCTGAAATTTCAGAAATCACTCGTCTGATTTCATTCTATCAGCGTGAAGATTTCCTCGGCTAGTTTCAATTCTTCCTTGAATATCTGCAATCTTCTACTCTGTTAATACCCTCTTCTGTGGTTCTCTCATTTTGTTTAAAACAAACCCTGTTTCTCGCCATTTTCTGAATAACTTGGTTATGTATTTATTGTCTCTAAGGCATTGCAGCGTCACGAAACTGATATAGAAATTTGCGAACAGTACAGCCATACGATTTATTTTTTAGGAGAAATGTCTCAACTAGAAATATTCGTTGTACAATACTATACCGGTACGTCACCATACTGACAGCGAACACAAACAATGTTCAATAACAAGTGTAATGCAACACTGCATTCAATAAACACTCCACTCGTCAACTAAACACTCCATACGCTTCCCGCTGACCACACACTCAATCCTCAGCACTTGGAATTTTAGGCCTACCTTAATAAAACTGAACGCCTGGATCGCCCGCGCTGCTATAGCTGACCGGTGAGTCGAGCAATGGATTGCGGACAATCTGTTCCCCGACGGTACATAGTGCGGTAACTTTTCGCTTCCTCTCTCAGTAGTTACCCAATTTATTTATTGTATATACCTATAAGTTAGTGCTATAAATACACACACGCGCATATACATGCATACTAACGATCGTATTGACAGGCATCGTGGTTGGCTATGTATCTTTACATTTTTTCATAAAATTAAGAAAATTAAAATTACATGGGAGTTACTTTTCTTCCATTTTAGCAATCAAGCTGTATCGCCCATAAATCCGCTGCTACTATAGTCGCGACGCTGTTATTCCCGGCGTGACTCCTCCTCTATGCTTACGTGTTAGGAAGTGAAGGCTCTATAAAGTCTAGGTAGGTAGTATCGTTCGCCATTTTTGTTCTTTCGTTGCCGAGCTACCAGACGAGGGATCTATTTGCCACACCGTTAAACATTATCATGTCGTAGCTCCTACGATAATAAATCAAACGCACTGTAGTTCAGCAAATAATTGAGCGGCAAATAACGTCTTCGTGTGCTTTCTGCGAACGCCAACAAAAGAGCTAAAATGGCGGTCGATTATATTTTAAGTATTTATCCAGCCTTAGGAAATGCTTTAAATCTTCATCAGCGAATCACAAGACGCACACATTTAAATGTAGCCGACCTGCAACGTGATTGGCTGCCGGAAATTAGAGCGACGGGACTATAGCACTAAGATTTTACGCTACTGGTGGTGACCAGCTCAGCGTTGCAGATTACGCTGGTGAGAGTCAGTCTACAGCTTCCCGTATTATACATAGAATCAGCAGTTCCATAGCTGCTTTACGATGCCAATATATTAATCTTCCGCAAACACTTCAATCTGTATTTCAAACGCAGATGAGTTTTTACAACATAGCCAGATTTTCAAAAGTAATAGGAGCAATGGACTGTACCCATATTAGGATACGATCCCCTGGAGGAAATAATGCGGAACTCTTCCGAAACAGGAAGACTTACTTTCCGCTAAATGTACAAGTAATATGTAATGCTAATATGGAATTTAGCGACATAGTGGCTAGATGGCCAGGCAGTAGTCACGATAGTACCATTTTCAATAATTGTATACAACGAGCCAGGTTCGAACAGGGGATCTACGTGGATTCAGTGTTACTAGTAGATGCAGGCTACCCCTGTAGATCTTACCTAATGCCTCCTCTGGATAGGGGCGTATTTTGCGGGCTACCGGCGGTAGCCCAAGGAAATTACAAAAGAAAAAGTTTATAATATAACATAATGTAATAATTTTGTATTATTAATTTTACCATAGTAATTAAAATTAAAGTAATTGTTAGATATATTTTGTGTAATAATAGGGTCAGCGGTAGCCCAAGCCCTTTAACCAGTATACGCCACTGCCTCTGGATATAGTTCATACACCGGCAGAGAATCTCTATAATGAATCGCAAATCAGATCAAGAAATGTAATAGAGAGAACGTTTGGCTTATGGAAGCGAAGATTTCCGGTTCTTGCTTTGGGAATGAATGTGACATTAGATCATACGTTTGCCGTGATAACTGCTACAGCGGTACTGCATAATATTCTTCGTCGAGCTGGAGAAGAATTACCTCAGGATGATCCACATCTACAGTTACCTGCACCATGGGCTGAACTCTTAGGAGAAGGGCAGATTGATGGACGACTGTATCAGCAAAATAGACCTATATCTCGCCGCGACAATCTAGTGAGACGAACAATAATTGATACCTACTTTAGAAGTCTCCTATCACAGTAGCAGCACAGCATTTTACATTATTAAAAGGTCTTGCATAAATGTTGTCTATTTTTTCTTACACAATGTTGTTATATTACAAAACATAAGAAATAATTTGCCTTTTTCATGGTTCAATTCTGTAAACAAATGTACTATTTACATATTACTTCTTCATATCTTTTAATGTACCGACACAGCTAAATTATTTTTTCATATAATGAAAACAATGAAATTGAATTAATAATTATCAGCACAATGCATTGTAACAATTTTAATTGTTGCTTAATAATATTTTCAGTTTTCATTTTCTCGTGTTTGAGTAGTTCATTTTCTCTTTCAAGTTTCCTCTTTCAATTTCGAGTTTTAATTTTTCTTGCTCTAGTCGAAGAGAGTGAAGCTCCTTGTTCCACAAGTGTTCTTGTGTTGCTTGTTCAATGTTCTTCATTATTGCCTCAGCCTTCAACTTGTGGATTTTTGCTAAGGGCTCTTCTGACTTGCTAAGCATCGGTCTTCTGCGTGTAGTCCATCTTGGGGGGACATTTTTTGAAGAAGTTGAAGGAGCTCTACCACTGACGTTGGCCGAGTCGTCACAGGCAACTTCACTTATATCTTCAGTGGAGCACTTTTTATGGCTTGAACATTGGCGCTGTTGGCGGGTCTACTGCAGCGTGCAGTCACAGTCGATTGTAGTGCTGGATGCTTAGAGACTTAAGCATATTTGGTGTATATTGACCCCAATTGAATTGCGTTGGATGAATCTCAAAATTACTACTTATTTCTGCAGATCCTTCTGTCAGCACAATTGTATCATCATTATTAACAACGACAATATCTAACGGTTCACTGTCACCATCATATGGGTTTTTCAGTCCCTCTATTGAAGGCCAAATAAGTTCTATTACCCTTTCAAGGATAGGATCACTTGTAATAATCTTACTTGTGCCCCCAACTGTTTTCAATGCTTCCATCTGATTTCTGCCGATGCCTTTCTAGAAACCTTCTTTAAATTTTCCCAAACATTTCTCAAGTTTGTAGCATCCCGAACAGACCCGTTTCCTTGAGAATTAAAACTAATTGAAATTGTTTGCCACTGTTCATTTTTCATTTGAATTGTTACACCATCTGTTTTTTTTTTTTTATTTTCTATCACATTTATATTTTCTGCCACCAAATCCAATAACAATTCCTTCTCTTGACATGTCATATTAGGTTTCTTTCTACGTTTCTGATCAACACTAGCCATAAATTACGGAAGATAAACTATTTTCGCATTCCTAACCTATATATACTCGTAAACTTGTTTATTTTTATTATGAATTTATAGTTTCCATAGTGTTAGTCAATTTTTTCCCTCTATGCTTTCCGTGCTTCGTTATGAAAAAATTAACGATCAAATGCAGTCTGAAATGAAAACTTAGTTTTTGAAAACCAGGATAATAAATTATGTGGTGAATACAGAACTGAGCGTTATCCGAGATAATGGTATTATCAGAGTTTTAGAAATCTGAGATAATAGCAGATATTACTGATGTTGGTGAATACGGGCCTAGGAATAAAAAAGAGATATTACTTGAAGGAGAAATTCAATGAGGTAGAAACAAGTAGTAAGAATAAAAACATTAGAGATTTATATAAGGGCATAAAGAAATTTAAGAATTAATATCAGGCAAGGGTAAATGTGGTCAAGGATAAGAATGGTGACTTGTTTGCAGATTCTCATTCAATCCTGAACAGATGGAAAAACTATTTTGGGCAACTATTAAATTTACATAGGCCAAATAGAAATGATCATAACGAAATTCAGATACAAACTGTTGAGCCATTTATACCCGAACCCACAACTGCGATAGAAATGCTGAAAAATTACAAGTCTCCAGGTATCGATCAAATTCCAACAGAATTAATACAAGAAAGGTGGAAGCGCATTATCTAGCGAAATTTATAAGCTTATTCTATTTGGGAAAAGGAAATTGTGCCAGAACAATGAAAGGAGTCCATAATTGTACCTATCTTTAAAAAGGGGGACAAGACTAACTGTAGTAACTTTCGAGGAATATCACTTTTGTTGACGTTGTACAAAATTTTGTCGAATATTCTTTTGAGAAGATTAACTCCATATATGTAAATGAAATTATTGGGGATCATCAATGCGGTTTTAGGCGTAATAGATCAACTATTGATCATATTTTTTTTATAGATATCAACAGAATAGAAAAAATGGGAGTATAAGGGTACAGTACATCAGTTATTCATAGATTTCAAAAAGACATATGACTGGATTAAGAGAGAAGTTTTATATATGAATTTATAAGAGGGGGGGATAACTTTCCAACAGGGGGGGAAATCCCCCCCCCATCCCTCCCGTTAATTCGCACCCTGGCCATGAGGAGAAAGAGGAACTTGGGGATTTTCCTGTTTAAAAAGACCATTTCCTGAAGCGTTTTAACGAACACTTTTCCCCCCATATAATACTAACCTATCCACGATGGGAAACAGGATACAGATATTTCCTGTGTAGAGCATGAATCACACATCTTGTGTCAGAAGACAAAAGGAAATAAGTGCCAAACATGGATTTTCAGGTTATGGCTGATTCATATATGAAGGGTACACGGGAATAACGAACAAGGTCCATCAAAAATCGAAATTGAGTTAATACTGCCATCTGATAGTAGAAGGGGAGTACTTTCATATGGCTGCATTGGTTTTATGTAAGAGCGAAAATTGTCCTCAGTATTCTGCGTTAAAGTTTCTGTATACTTTGGAAGAATGAACAATGTCACATCCATCCCAAGAAAGAACGAACAGTGTCCATTTTAAACACAGAAACTAATGCAGACAGCTGTTACAAACTCGATCTTAGAGTCATAGCACATTGCTGGTTAGTTTATTTTTACATATGCCAATACGATCTGTATTATACAATAATAATATTATTAAATGACTGTATGATGTTTAGCTGTTATTACATGTGACAATAAATTATATTAATTTTCATTAGAACTACTTGTGAGCATAATACAAACAGCTGTACTATTCCAGTGTTCAGATGTCAGTGGTAGGGTATTGATTATTTACTTTATTATATTTTTATGACATATTGTAGTGTTTGTGGTTAGTGCAGTTTATTTTTATAATGTCTGACGTTAGAGAAAATTAATTATCCGGACCCAGTCCATGTTCTATAAATTCAAGGAAGAGAAAAGTTACAGGACGTGTTACAGATGCATAAAAAAATTGTGCTATGAGTCATATTATGGGAGAAGACTGTAAATGCTCTCCTTTTCCGTGTTTTCAGAAAATAAGCCAAAGTGAAAGAAGCGATCTTATTAAACATTTCAATGAATTAGTATCATATGACACTCAAAATGGTCACCTTTCAGGACTAATTTCGGTACTTCCTGTGCAGAGAAGAAGATCCAGAAAAACACAAGCCGAAGCTTTTTTTCATAATTTTTCTTACAGATATAAAATGCGAATAAACAAAGATGGGCAAAATACTGATGTTCCCGTTTGCTATAAAGCATTTATTGCTCTACGTGGAATAACAGGCAGACGTTTAGTCACTTTGAAAACGTCATTGGCTACTACTGGAAAAGCCCATACAGAAACAAGAGTTAAACATGGAAACAGGCCTCACCAACTGAAAGGAGAGATTTTATCTAAAATTTGTCAGCACATTCAATCACTTAGAGGTCAGAAAGTCCACTAATCTTGTCACGATAGCCGAAGGTTGTATCTTCCAGAGGACTTGAATATTTCTAAGCTGCTTAAGTTACACTTAGAAAAATTTCCTACGGAACCTGTGTCTTACGAGCAATACAGAGTAATTTTTGTCACTAAATACAACATTAGCTGACATTTCACACATTAAATCAGAAATTTCCAATGAAAAAGATGCAAGTAAATCAGATAATTTTGAGGAGAAACAAAATTTGATTTTGTAGAATGAATTGCACAAGAGAAAAGGACAGAAGTTTTATAAAGTAAAACGAGCTGCACGTCTAAAATCCAGGAAGTTAGAGTATAAAGAGGCTATCTGCATGGATTTCCTAAAGAATTGCCAGTTCCAAACTTTTCAACTATTGAGGGCTATTATCGTAGACAGCTGCCCTTTTATTCTTGTAACATACATACGCTGTCAACAGGAAGACATGTATGACCAAAATATTTAAAGTAAAGGCTCTGAGGAAGTTTGCTCTAAGTTATGGCACCACTGTATGAATATTGTACCAAGCTGCGTTGGTGAACTCCATATTTTCTACGATTCTTGTTCCGGACAAAATAGGAACTTTACGGCATTTAGATTTTGTCATTATGTAGTACATACTAAGAAGAGGTTTGATGCTCAGTGGATCACATTTCCCACTCGAGACCACGCGTACCTGGAATGTGACAGAAACATGGGACTTGTCAATCAGAGAGCAAGGTGTGAAGTACCCGATGACTGGAGGCAAGAGATTGCGAATTCTAGGAGGAAACCATTGTAAACTGTAAACAGCTACAAGGTAAAGAACAAGGAATTACAAATTTTGAAAAATGTTTGTTCTCCAACTGCTAGAGAATATTTCAGTCTTCCTCCCACCAATGACGAGTCACAAGAAGTCCATAACAGTGAATGAGATGATTTTATAGTTCAATCTATTCATTCACAATGGAAAATTCAGTGCAATTAGATTAGTGTGTAGATTTGTTTTTCAATAATTGTTTGGAACAATGAACACTCAAAGATAAAAATATTTATAATGGGTCAACAATATTTATAACCTTTAAAAAGAATACCCTAATTGTTTGAAAATATGCCTGATTCTATTTCCAACAAATATTCAATTGCTCCATTGTTCGTTCTTCCCGTTTATAAAACGCAACAAAGTAGACTTTTTTGCAGTTTTTCATTGTTGTAATTCATAAAATCAAAACAATATTTTGTCACATATTTGCTTTAAAATGCTACATTCTTGTGTGATAAAAAATAACAATAAGTTAACAATAAACTATACGTTTCAAGTCCTCAAACTTTAAATTTCATTTATCTCAAAATTATTCTGAATGGACATTGTTCGTTATTCCCGTGTACCCTTCATATAGTATTTGATGCTTATTTTGGTGTTGGTACTCTCGAATTGCAGGGACAGATAGTTGCATATACATACGGTATTTCGATATTTGAAGGAAGTAAGTCATAAAGCTGTGTGCAAAGTGGAACATTGATCTCATCATATTTTGAAATGGAGATTTTCGACTTATTTCCTTCTGGCTTCTGAGGTAAGACATGTGACGTGTATAATTTTTGTATGGTAGTAAATTATTTAGTAGAATTATTAATTTAAAACTTTTACAATAAAGGAAACATGTAGACAATTTAATCTTTTCATTTCAAGTTCATGTAATATTTTGAAAAGTATTAAAAAACGCAATAACTTTGTGGCATTGTAATAGAAAAATTATACACTAAAGAAAAAAATGTAAATTGTGTGCTTATGACTGAATATTTCCAAATATTTATTTAAATATAAATAAATTGGAAAATATGTGTTCTTATGTGAAATAAAATTCAGTTTATAGCCAGAAAGTATATCTAGAATTTTGAACTAATTCAGCAGTGTCTTTGTTTGTACAAAAAAAAAATTATTTAGGTAAGTTACACAAGAATCTGCTCTCCATTCATGGCAGCGAAGCAAGGGCATTGATTTATAACGTCATCAAATTCTGTGAATTAGAAAAAAAAAAGGTTGGGCAAAGTTAAGACACCGCACCAGTGCAGAAAGGGGGTGGCTCCATTTTTTTTTTTCAATCTTTTAGGTTAATATCAGTGTATATAAACTGAAGGATCCTGCTTCAGTTGATGCAATAATGACGCAGCTCCTCATGAAGACTTGCATCTTTATTCTGCATCTGTCGAGGTCGGTAGTATAGTTGGTATAGTGCTGGCCTTCTATGCTCGAGGTTGCGGGTTCGATCCTGGCCCAGATCGATGGCATTTAAGTGTGTTTAAATGCGACAGGTTCAAGTCAGTAGATTTACTGGCATGTACAAGAACTCCTGTGAGACAAAATTTCAGCACACTGGCAACGCTGATATAACCTCTGCAGTTGTGAGCATCATTAAATAAACAATTTAGTTTAATTTTTATTCTGCATCTCTACCATTCAAGCAACTGAAGTACCTTCAAGTAAAAGAACTAGCAAAAAAATACATGCTATCCAACTGCATATGGTTCTATAACAATTTGAAGTGCTAGCGAGCACAATGTTCTCACCTTTCTGATCAGAGCTTCACATATAGGCCTAATGATATTGTTAAGCAGTAAGAATAAATAGATGTATACCAACTTCTGAACATTTATTATGACTTATTATTTAATCATATTTTCCTTATTTGAAAGCTTTTAGGCATGACAACTTGAAAAAAACTACTTTTCAGTGCAAAAAAGAGGCAGCTCCATGTTTTATTGTCACTACTTTTTTTTTGTTTCATTTATATACGCTTTAACATCTATGGTCATATTGTATGTGTAGGATCTTTGGATGTATTAGTAGGCAGTTGACTATTGTTGAGCTTCTTTTCTATTGTTGTGTGTTATGGATACCTTGTGTTCATGTAACTTTTTTAGATTTTGTTTTAATGTTTATGTTGGTGATTAAGGTGGTGATAAATCATGGTATGTAAATTTCTAATCCGGAATTTGCCTTTGTGACTGAGGTAAACCATGAAAAATCCCAGTCAGACTGGCTACTTAAGGGATTTGAACATGGGACCTCCAGAATGTGAGTCTCAAATAACACCATCTGAGGTACCTCGTTCTGTCTATTATTATTATTATTATTATTATTATTATTATTATTATTATTATTAACAATAAATATTATTATTAAAAATAATATATTATCCTGCACATTGTGCGCACTTCCGTTATTATTATTATTATTATTATTATTATTTTATTATTATTATTATTATTATTATTATTATTATTATTATTATTATTATAAAACAATCCTATACATGAAAAAACCATAAGCCTATAAGGATGGGATTTTTGCCGAACTACCTCATATACAGTCAGTAAAAAATGTCTCAGTACAACCTAACAATTTATTCTCTTTTACATAATAACATATACATAAGTAAAACAAAAAGGTGCTGTTCCGTTTGTATAGATTATCCTGATGTATACTAACGGAATTATATATGATAGTTTGAAAAATAAACAAACAGACTTGTAAATTACATTAAATGAAACTGAAAACCAAAAACATAAAACAAAAGTCTCCATACACTACAGTTTATATGATTTTCTTTTTTTCTTTTCGTTTTTTTCTCTTTCCTCTGTTTTTCTGTTTTCCGCTTTCTTAAACTATACGTACACAACACCCATGCCCGAGGCGGGACTCGAACCCACAACCCTTCAGACCAAGCGATAGAGACATGCTGAGCCCCTACCGCTTGAGCCATCCGGGCCGGCATGCATTCAAATCACCAACCACTCTTCATTCAGTGATCAGTTGGACCTCCTTTTGTTTTTATTGCATCCCTCATGCGTTTAGGCATTGTTTGTACTAGTTTTCTTGTTTTCTCTGGTTCAATGTTGTCGCATTTTTCTAGAATTTTTCCCTCAATTGTTGCTTGCTTCTTATTTTGTGTTTTTTCAGCCTTCGTTTCATTTCATCTCATAAATTTTTATGGCGATCAATGTTGGGGGATTGGGGAGGAATATGGAGCTGTTTTTTTGTATTGTGTAATAACCAGAGCTTCACATTTGAGGCAGTGTGTTTAGAGTCATTGTCTTGATGAAAGATAAATGTCTCACTGATGTTGAGTTTTTCACCACTGTCGTGTAGGTCTTCCTTCAGGATGTTCAAATATTGTATTCTGTCCATAGTCCCATCCACAAAAACCAAATTTCCCAAATCTGCAGCACTCATGCAGCCCCAAACAAAAGCACTACATCCTCCATGTTTTGCAGTATGGCACAAATTCTAGCTCTGTAATTGTTCACTTGGCTTTCTCCATACCATTGTCCTACCATCCGAACCACTGAAGATGATGACTGAATTCCAGAAGCCTGCGGTTTGTTAACATGCTCCTTGGCAAAAGCCAATCTCTTCTGCTTGTTGATGTTGCTCGCATAGGGCTTCTTTCAGGCAACTCGGCCATGGTAACCTCCTTCTTTTATGAGATTTCCTATAGTCTGAGATACCACCTCCACCCCATAATTTTCTTTAATCATGGCCGCCAGTCTCTGTGCAATTATCTTTGAATTTTTTCTGATAGATCTCAATACTGCCTATGGTTGGAGTCCAGTTTCTTGGATCGACCTGATCGACATCTATTAATCAGTGATTTTGTGTCATTGTACCTTCCAAACACATATTGCACAGAAGAGGGTGTCTTTTTTTTACATTTTCTGCTTTTTTTTATCGACTGTCCCTCCTTTCTCAACTTAACAATTAACTCTCTAATTGGTATTGGTATTTCCATTGTAGTCCCAAGTTTTACTGTGTCTTACCTTACTACAGTCACAGGCAACTCTGCACTGACTCTGTAGCTTTCTGAACAACAACAAACACAGGTTCTCTTACACTGTCTGTACTCTCCTTTAGTTTTGAGTTGTGTTGTATTGTGTTTACGAGAAAATGTACAGAGATAACTGCGCTGTTTTCTGTAGGTATTAACTGTAAACGGTGTATATTTTACGTAATAATAAAATTTATTTTTTTACTATATATTTAATCAGATTTTTTCAGAAATGTTAATATGTGAGTCTGGTGTACGGAGACATTTTTTTACTGACTGTTGGTAAAGTTTTGAAAAATGGAGCTGTTCCATTTTTGCAATGGTGTAGTCAATTATTCCGATATACAAAACAACAGAACATGCAGTAGCAGCAATGCTTGGCATTAATAAAAACACAATAATTTGCATAATTCGTAAAGAAGGCAAAGAAACAGAATTAGAGGATACAAATATCAACTCCGAGGGGAAAAAGAGGTAAGTCAACAAATAAAATAGAACTGAATGACACAGATAACTTCGTTATTGAGAGAAAGTTTCAGAATAAATTATACAGTAAATAAATAAATACCAATTGTAAACAAACTTATGAAATTTTGCCAAGAGATTAAATTCTAAGTTTGTAATGATAGGTACACTTCAAAAAATAATTAAAACTATGGGATTTAAATTTTAGAAATGCAAAAATAACAGACATATGCTGATAAAAACACTACATATTATTGTGAAATGAGCACCATATCTTTGCTTTTTGATGAACAGAAAACAATGAAAGAACCAGTTAAGTGTTTCTTTGTGAAACGTGGTGTCACACACACCATACACTTCATAAATGCTGGCAAGAAGTCAATGTATCAGGAGTGTTTGCAAATTACAGTCCCAGGCAAGATTCATAGTTGCTCATGAGGGTAACGAGAATGGATTTATTCCAGGTGCATAAAATTTAAAATAAGAAAGATAAGACTATCACAATAAAGTGAATGTACAAAATTTCACCAAGTGAAAACAATTCCAGGATTACCTCCACAGAGCATCGTAGTATACGACAATGCAACAATGCCACAGTAAACAGCTTAAGGCTATGCGCCACTGAGTTTTTGCGAAACATTTCAATTTTCCCGCAAAAATCATTTGACCTATGAGAAATATTTCTGCAAAGTTTCATTTCATTATTTGAATAATGGTAGGTGATCTAAATATTAATTATTTTAAAGGGCCATAGGCTAACTTGACCTTTAAATGCAGTTTTCCGATATGAATTTGTTTACATTTTTCAATTCAAGGAATCAGATTTCTCAAAAACTAAGTAAGATAATGCAATAACATTTTACCACACATTTTAAACATTGTATTCTAAGGTAATGTATATTTTTTTATGTCTCTTGAAAAAGGCAGCCAGTATAATTTTTATGCATGGCTAAAGAAAAAAAAAAATTTTAATTCTTCAACAAGTACTTTTTTTATTTCAAACCACAAATGAAAAAAACATTTGCACAATTCCATTACTCAATTATTCAGCAATATGTTAAGTCATGAAACTAGAAAAAATCTTTATTCATGGCCTGGGTTCGATTCCCAGTGGAGCCAGAAAATTTAATGTAAAATTTTTACCTCGGGACTAGGAGAGATGGTGGTGCACAACTTTTGATCACAAATTGTGCACCAATATGCCTGAGTTAAATCCCAAGTCTCTCCACAGTGCATATGAAGAGAAAGCATATGTCACTGTTGATAGTGATTTGTCCGTTGGATGGGGATCAGCTGGGGATGTTGAGCCTGACCTCCTAAGTGCTATTCGACAGGAGTAGGTCACGTGTTGGCACCATGTTTCCCCTTCTCCCTTTTTCACCATCATCATCTTCACCCACTTCCTACACTACAATTACACGAACACTTACACATACACTCACCCTAATACAGACATAACTCCTCACAGAACCACATCATGCATAACATGACCCGCTGAAGTGGTGTGCAACTTGAAATGGGTCACAGTCCTGCCATCTATCCACCCTATGCACAACCCGATTCACGCAAGTGAAATGGATATGCATTAGACACACACACTCACTCACGTGCAATCTGATTTAGTGGGAAGATATGCATTTTCTATGTAGTTTTTTAATAGACAAAATTTACAACATTATCGAAATTTTGATGAAAGGAATTAGTGACTAAAATTGTACTGAAATCAGTTAAAAACTGTGGAAGTTTCAAAACTCAGTAGCGCATACCCTTAATAAATCATCAGCATTATCTTCCCCTAAACATGAATTCGCAGATTGCTTCAAAGAAATAGGATTGAATATGATCAAAATCTAACGAGATCTAAACTTTCACAATTGGTAAAACAGAGATCGAGGCTTTATGACACTAACACTAACTCCAGACCTAAATCCGATTAAATACACATGACGTCAACCAAAGAGTAAAATGGTCGAGAATGAGTGCTCTGTCCATTAAAAAAAAATGAAAAAAAAAAAAGTCTGTACTTTGAACTCCATCATAACAGAAGAATGGAAAGAAACCATTGAACACACTAAAAAGATAGTGAAAGAATCAGTGGCGAAGCTTCAGGGTAGGCAGGGTAAGCTGAGCTTTTCCGAACATTTTCGAAGGAGGGACAAGATTAACTTAGAATTTAGTTAATTGATAAATGAGTTCTATTCAGTCAATACTTAACATAAAAACACAATAAAATATGTTATAACAACATTTAAAAACAAACGTTTTCGCCAATTTTGATTGGCATCTTCAGGTCGTGTAGGTCGAATAGAATATGTTATAATAAGTGAACACTTGGTATATAAAGTTAAAAACAGAAGTTAAAACTATAATGTAAGTTAAAAACATAAATTAAGATCGAAGAACACAGATCATAGCATCATAGAACAAATTGCCAACTTACTTTACGTTTCCTTAAGACAGAATTATTTTTCTTTCAATGACAAAATTTATCAACAAACAAAAGGCTTAGCCATGGGTGATCCCCTATCTGGTCTCCTCTCGGAAGTGTTCTTACAAAGTTTGGAATGTAAACAAGTCCCCAATTTAACCATTCAGTATAACATTCTCTTCTATGCCCGTTACGGGGATGATACTCTCATACTTTACAATAGTAATAGTGCAATCCATGAAGATATTCTCAAAAATTTTAATAACCTACATCCCAATCTAAAATTTACTTGTGAGACAGAACATAATAGATCCATAAACTTTTTGGATTTGAACATAGCCATTCGAGGCTCCAATTTTTGTTATAATATTTATAGGAAACCCACAACCACCAGTCATTCCATTCAATTTGATTCCAATCACCCCTACACACATAAGATTAGTAATTTCCGTTTTCTAGTTGACCGGTTGCTCAAAGTCCCCCTAAACAGAAACAATTATCAGGCAGAATATAGATACATTGTAAATTTAGCACAAATCAATGGCTTTAATAAGAATTTAATTACCAATTTGATAAGAAAACGCTTAAATAAATTTAAAGCAGAACCCAAAACTAATGGCACTTTAATAAGTTCTGTCAAAAAGACTAAAGCCACCCACTGGAAACCCATGACATTTTTCGGAAATGTATCATACAAATTAGGTAACCTTTTTAGAAAAGAAAAAATTAACGTGGCATTCCGTAACAACAACAAACTTAATAATATAATTCCCAATAACATTCAAAATTACAATGTAAAAACTGCCCCAGTAAATATGTTGGCCAAACAAAAAGGAACTTTCGCACGCATTACAAAGAACACGTCTCTGACTTCAAATTCAATAGGAATAAATCAAAGTTTGCCACGCATCTCATTTCTCTTAATCACGAACTCACTGGCATAGAAGAAGCCCTTCAGGTCTTAAAGACTATTAACAATCATAATTACATGAATGCTGCAGAAGAAATATATATTACCACCCATTCTAATAATAATGATAGCCCGCTCCTCAATGAACAATTCCCAAATTCAAATAACCCGCTGTTTAAGATCATACGTAAGTAACTTTCACCCATCCACTAGTTTTGCCAGGTATACAGTTTTCGTCATACGCTACCACTTAATGTAAAGCTCAGTCATGTCGCCGCCCTCATGGATTCAAGACGCTTTTCCAACTTTTTGTAAGTATTGTTTTAGAAGATTCAAATAATACTTAAATGCTTCTAAATACTCTTTCATTCTATCCTTACAATTTACAGGACTTTTCCTGCTTTCCATAATCGGCCACACGGACCGACCTGTCTGTAGCATCGTCAAATCTGTAAATCTGTCTTGAAAACTGTACCTGCAATGACGGAAGAGTTTTGCTGTTCCCTTGGGTCACACACGCCTCTTTCAACATAGTGCTTCTACATACATCGTGGTGGCTTTTTGCTAAGTTCTATTCTCTGTTTTTAACTTATATTATAGTTTTAACTTCTGTTTTTAACTTTATATACCAAGTGTTCACTTATTATAACATGTTCTATTCGGCCTACACGACCTGAAGATGCCAATCAAAATTGGCGAAAACGTTTGTTTTTAAATTTGTTTACTTACTTACTTACAAATGGCTTTTAAGGAACCCGAAGGTTCATTGCCACCCTCACATAAGCCCGCCAGCGGTCCCTATCCTGTGCAAGATTAATCCAGTCTCTATCATCATACCCCACCTCCCTCAAATCCATTTTAATATTATCCTCCCATCTACGTCTCGGCCTCCCTAAAGGTCTTTTTCCCTCTGGTCTCCCAACTAACACTCTATATTCATTTCTGGATTCGCCCATATGTGCTACATGCCCTGCCCATCTCAAACGTCTGGATTTAATGTTCCTAATTATGTCAGGTGAAGAATACAATGCGTGCAGTTCTGTGTTGTGTAACTTTCTCCATTCTCCTGTAACTTCATCCCGCTTAGCCCCAAATATTTTCCTAAGCACCTTATCTCAAACACCCTGAACCTATGTTCCTCTCTCAGAGTGAGAGTCCAAGTTTCACAACCATACAGAAGAACCGGTAATATAACTGTTTTATAAATTCTAACTTTCAGATTTTTGGACAGCAGACTGGATGATAAGAGCTTCTCAACCGAATAATAACACGCATTTCTTTAAATTTGTTTAAATGTTGTTATAACATATTTTATTGTGTTTTTATGTTAAGTATTGACTGAATAGAAGTCATTTATCAATTAACATTGAACTTAACAGAACCAATATGCCTTTAAAATTAGAATTTAGTTAATTAAAAGCAGGAGCGTTTCTGCATTTCGTTTACCTTTTAGCGATGTAAAGCACAGCCTAGATCACTATTTCCGAATGATGCCTTCAGCCCAGCTTACCCAAAACTTTTTCCATGCTTTGCTACTGGGAGGAATACTGCATAAAGGATTGGTTCATAAACGAAGAAGTGAAAAAGATTGTCATTAGAGAAGGACTTTGATGATAATAATAGTGAGTTCGATCATGAAGCTCCAAAAGTGCAAAATCAAAAGACAGAAGTTCAACAGACACTGAAGAAGAAACGGATAACACTCTAACAGGAACTGCATTATGCAAAACTGGCTTTCAGGTAGTAGCTCCCTGTAAAGCAGGTTTGAACAATTTTTCCTTGAAATTATTCAAACTTGCTTTACAGGGAGCTACTACCTGAAAGCCAGATTTGCATAATACATTTGTTACTGAAGGTATGTGAACAGAAAGCCACCATTTAAGTCACACAGTATTTGTGTGCACTCATAGTTGAGTTCTGGCATCTTGTCAGCTCCCTTTGAGTTGTGTGGATACAAAAGAAAAATTGTGACGGTGTCGTGTATAGTTCCTGGGGTAGCTCAGTCGGTAAAGCATTCAAGCGCTAAGCGAAGGATCCCGGGATTGATACCCGGCCCCGGAACAATTTTTCCTTGAAATTATTCAGGAACTGCATTATTTTAAACATGATGTAAGTACCGAATATTATTAGCCAGTTACGAAATTATGGATAACTTGATATAAAACTGTAGGCCCTAATACAAATATAGTAGTATAATAAAATTTGCAATCACGTTTTAGCTATCATAAAAGATGAATAACAGTGAGTAGTCCAGATTGCACATCAAACAAACTATATACCGTATGCAATGCTACAGACAAAGAAAAATAAACAGTGCCCTCCACTCGACCAGTACAGTGGTGTCACCAGAAATACAAGATGCAAAACTACTGAGCAATAGAAAAAATAACTACAGATGTGATCACAGCAGCAATCTCTGGAAATACACTTTCGCTAATAAATTAATTATTTATGTAATTTCCTTCCTTCCAACACATTTTCTTTTTCTGTGTCTAGAAATTTATCTGAATGCAGTGTATAACAAAATTGATAATTTAAACTAATAACAGTTTCACTGTATTTAACTTATTTGTAACACATTGAATAAAAGTTTATTCCAGAGATTTACTTACTTGCACATCTACAAGTGCGAAGTGTGCTACAAATTACATATTACTACAATAATGATCCCTTTAATTTCAGTAAATGAATCTAAATATGTTACCAACTTAACATCCGACTCTGTACATCAGCTGAAACATAGTTATTATAAAATAATAATTCATTTACTTATAAGTGAATTCTCTGAACAATTTCTGTCAATATATCAATTAATTCTCTTTGAATTGTTAACCTATATTAATATAAGAAGTTAAAATGACTGGCACTGTTCGTCTCCTGTGATATACAGAGTGAACTGTAAGTAATATCATTAATTTCAAGGGGTTATTCTTTGAGATATTTCAAACAAAAAGTGTAATACAATTTTCTCGTTCTTGCTTCCCTTTTGAGATAAAAATAGTTTTATATGAAACATTTCATAGCATGTTTTGGGAAAGACATTGATTTAATTCCCAATACACTCAGCCAATTTAAGAGAGCAGTGTATTATGATAATAAATGATTGAAAGAATTTTAGTTTTGTCCTTTAAATGTGCAAAAATTTGATCCGAAAATATGTAACTTTTCGTTCTGAAAAGGAATTTTACAGTGTTATATTTGTTCAGATCAAATTTCTGCACATTTAAAATACAAAACTAAAATTCTTTCAATCACTTATTATTTATTAGGGCTAGGATTTTGATGAAATTGCATCTTTTTTCTAGTAAGCCAGAAACATAGCTGCTTTAGTATTTATATGTTATGTGATAAACTGAGTGTTTTAAGACATGTTAGAGCATTTTTTTGCCTGTTTCAACTCATAAGAGCATCTTTTGTTTTATTCGGTCATTTTTTAGGCATTTTCATTTAATTTTGGCCATAAATCCCCATTATTAATGTAAAATAATGTTTAATTTCTTTGATATTTTCTTGACATATTTTGTCCATTAATACCCATTATTTTGTATAATATTTTAATCGTTTTTCTACACAAATATTACCATTTTAACATAGTACACCCCATGCAATGTATCACTCCAATCACCCCTTCAATATAGACTCCTCTATACTTGCTAATTCAGGATAAGAGTGGCTTTGTGGTGGACTACATGGAAACTAAAAGTAAAGTAAATTCATGGCGCTGCAGCCCATGAAGGGCCAAGACAGACCAGCTGACTGTTGACTTCACGTCCACATGCCGATGCAGAGGTGAACTATCATACATGGAAACTACATCAGATAAAATGATTAATTAAAGTGTATTGCCTAGAAAAAATTATGTAAAACTTAATTTAATTACTAATCTAAATATTAAGTACTACAAAACCTCTTTTCCTACTAAGCCAAATACGTAAGATCAATTTTTAGAGCATTTTTCAGGCCATTTTTGAAAGATTTTTAGGTCATAAACGCATTGTTTTTAGGACATTTTTTCATGATTTATAGGTCATCAAAATCCTAGCCCTACTTATTATCATAATACACTGCTCTCTTAAGCTGACTCAACATATTGGGAATTCAGGCAATAGCTTTCCCAAAACATGCTATGAAATGTTTCATATAAAATAATTTTTTAAGCAGAAACAAGAATTAAATTTTTTTTGTTTGAAATATCTCAAAGAATAACTCCCTGAAATTAATGACATTACTTACGGTTCACACTGTATATTATGATCTTAAATAACTTATAGCTTTGTAAAATAAAATTAAAAGAAAGACATGAAACTATATGCATAAATCATACAATTTCATCCACTCGTGCTTCATTACAAATTATGTGAAAGTTGCTTCTTATTTTGCTCTGACACAGCATTGAAAACTACATCACTTCATTCACAGTCGTACATTCATTTTTTAACATTAATTGCATTCTCATAATCATATATTGAATTTTAACATTTTCTCTCCATGTCAAATAGACACATCTACATAGTAGGCACAAAACATGATATGTTAACGTTTTAAAAGAGGAAAACATGAGAATTACTTCTATCGATCAATAATATTATCAATGTCTCTTGTTCAAGTTTTCCAGAACTTTTTAGTTGATTCAGTAACGATTTCATTGCCATTCTTTTCATTTGTACATACAAGAGCATATTACTGTATGTAGACTACATTACAAACCTCAAGATAGAGATGAAATCCTCTCTTCAAAAATAAGATAAAGTTTGTAACATTTAACACATTGTGATGTAGGCTTTGTGTATATAATGTTTTATAAGTTTATAATGTTACAGGTTATGGCACGAGTCAATGTTCAGAAAATGAATGAAATGAGTTTCCCTATTCTGACGAGTGCAATAACTGTATAACATTAGAAACATGTTTCGTACGTTCTTTATTTTTTTGTACAACAGCATTATAAAACAATTATAAAGTAATAACATCAAATTTTTAATTATGGGAAGTTTGATATCATGGTCTATGAACAAAGGGGTTCTATAACAACAATGATGTATTAAATGAATGGTATCAAACCAGACGTGACTATCCCACAATATCACAAAAATTAAGCTTTTTATCTTAATCACACCTTATGCTGATCTACCTTGTAGTAAGCATCAATAACGTTTCCTTAACTGATGAAACCTGTAATTGTGAGATTAAGTTTTCCAATATATGGATTTAACCGTTTGCAATTGAACTTAAACCCTGGATATCTTGGAAACTCTTTTATTTGGATTAGTCATATCTGGTTTGAAAGTCTACAAATATTACAGCATGGCAAATAGTTTCATAATATTAACTTTGTGGTACAATTAATATTTGAGGAGAATAAATCCATAATATTTGTGGTACAAGTTATGCCATCCAAATAGAAGTCATAACATTTTAGTTGACATGGTCATATTTTACAACACTAGTACATTAATGTGGCATATTATGCTCAATTTTCACTAACAATGAGACTATTTATAATGCTGGAGTACAAAAAAACATAATTATAACTAAGTACAGTATGAGAAATTAATAACATTATCGTACCCTTATAGCAACTAGAACAAAAGAAAATAACAGTCTGCTTAAAAACTCAACAGAACTTTATAACTCTGGTTTGACACATCAAACAGAAATTACAACTTCCTCAATTCAAGGTAACTTCACTAATAGAACACAACCCTGGGAGTTGTATAGAATATTATTTAACTTTAACAGAAGTTATTAAGAAATCTGATACTCCTCCAGACATTTTAATATCTTTATAATTAGAAACGATAAATTTAAATTATCCTGTCAGTGAGTGACTGCACGGTTTTACAGGTGCATCCTGTTTACCAAATCATGGAGATGCTGTTGCAATATGTTTCCCTTTTTCCTTTTACAGAGGGTTCGATACAAGCACTACAAATTTTGATGTTGAAGTTTCAGCTATTCTTCCAAGCTTACAAAATCTCCTGTGGTTCTATCGGATTCAAAAGCAGTTATCCTTGCTATAGCATCTGATGTTAAAAGTAAAAAACATATGTAATCCAGAGTGCCATGAAATTTTAAAATAACTGGTCAAATTAAATAAACTATTGGTACTTCAATGGATCCTTAGACATTGTGGAGTGGGAGGTGATGAGGCAGTGATTTCTTGGTCAAGAAAAGTGGCAAATTATTTCAAAACCATCTATACCTATGACTTAAAATTCTATTAAAAGAGTAATCAGAAATAAATCGATTAATATTTATATCTCCATCTATATAATCATCACTATACAAAATTATAACAATTTAATAAAAAATTACAATACTTGTAAAGCAGAACAATAACTGAATGTCCACGAAAATCTGCAGTAGCAGCATTCAGATTACTTGCAGGCCATGATCGCCCAATAGGAACATTTACATAAAATTGGTATTGCAGAATCTTCTTAATGCCAATATGGATCAAGATCAAAGATCACCTTTTTCACTGTCCAACTTTTACTTAATAATTTTATAGTTTTCCTGCCAAATAATAGAGTGCTAGAAAGTGAATGACATCATTGTCACGTGCTCAACATTAGATATTGATCAATAATTAATCAATCAACAAAACAATTGTAACTACATTAGTAAATACTGTAATATGAAAGGTTGAATGAATTCCTGAAAGTCCATCATACATTTAACGAGCAAATTTAGTAAATTCAAAATAATTTACAATGATACAATTTTGTTTTAATGTAAGAAATTATAATTAAAGAAGTGACATACCAATATTAATTCAATTATATCTCAAATTTACCTTTACCACATGGTACATATATGGCTATTAGGAATTAGCTACAGAACAACTCAATTGAATTTTTTGTCCATCACATTTGCTATAAAAATAATCTGTGGCGTTACAGCCAATGAAGAGCCTAGACCGACCAGCCGGCTGCTGGCCTCACACCCACATGCCGAAGCAGAAGTGGACGATCGTCCAACCAGGTGGGCACCAGTCCCATACACTGGCCGAAATTTCATGAGAAAATTTCTTCCCCTATGAGGACTCGAACCAGCACGCATTCTGTAACGCGAGTCCTAGGCAAGATGCCTTAGACCACGATGCCACGGCGTGATATTCACATTATCTATAGTGTAACAATAATGCTTCTGCAGATGAAAAAATTAAAAAAATTATGGTTTATTTAACGATGCTCGCAACTGCAGAGGTTACATCAGCGTCGCAAGTGTACTAGAATTTTGTCCCGCAGGAGTTGTTTTACATGCCAGTAAATCTACTGACATGAACCTGTCGCATTTAAGCACACTTAAATACCATCGACCTGGGCCAGGATCGAACCCGCAACCCCAAGCACAGAAGGCCAGCACTAGACCGACTACAATACCAAGGCTGACTCTGCAGATGAATAACAAGTGGCAAAATGAAATAGTAAATTTTGACTAAACAAAAACAAAACATTGGTGACAACATGATAACATTAGAGTGAGTGAGTGAATATACAAAAAAAAAAAAAAAAATACAACTGTAGAATAAATTCCGGAAGTGTTGCCATCCCTTTCAGGTAGTGGTTTTGTGGATAGATGCTGGGAGCCAAAGACAAGATGATGAACTGCTGATTTCAATTTCTATTATTAGCCTTTAATTTTTTTGCCTGTATTGTTATATTGCATTTGTAATTTTTAACGTCATTGTTTAGCTAATGACTCTGGTCAGATGCCTTTGCACTAAATAGATAATAGTACATTATGCAACGAGCCTATAATGGTATTAATTAAGACGCGAGTATGTTTATGAAACGAGCGCAAGAGAGTTTCATAAATTTCATACGAGCATCTTAATTATCATTATGGGCAAGTTTCATACAACTTTTTGTGCTCGACCATATTTCTAACTTGAAATTATTCATAAGTATTCATGTTATTCTTATCTGACTGGGGAGCGGAACTGACCTTGTGCAATATCTCGTAAATTATGAGATGTACGCAGACGCGAAAGTATTGATTTTTTCCGAGGAACAAATGTCATTGACCTTGATATAATCTAGAGAGTAAAATAAACATTAATCTTGAATATTATTTACAATTAACGCTAATTATTATAGTAACAGAACATAACCTTCTGCGACAGTATTGGATTTCCAGCCTCTGTGACGTTTCGCTAGTTGTCTTTCGATTGCATATCCGAGAATAATCATTTTCATATTGCTACAATGGTGTTTTCTGATTGGTGGAACACCTGAACTTTAATGAATAGGTGTACTTTAATGAGGTCCATTAAAGGGCTGCTACCAGGTGTATGATTACTACATTCCGGCATGGTCGAGCATAAATAAAAATTAATAATATGTAGCTAAGAAAACTGGAAAATTGTTGCAATTGTAATGCACTTTAATTAAAAGTTGCTGCAACCAAACAAATTAAGAGTGAGAATATTACTAAATAAGCTAAGCTGCACCTGATTCATTACAGTACAGAGAAGCAAGGTAAAATATGACAAAAGATGTTACAAAACTGGCTAAGTACCTCCACAGAAGCATCACAATATTGTGTTTGACTTGAACATTTCTATCCCTGGACTTTCATTGAGCCTAGCATTTTATAAGAGAAATAACTGTGAATTTACAATCTTGGAAATGATGTTGGTCACAAGTTTATGTGAACTGAATGTGATAAGAAGAGAAGTTCTGATAACATTAGTAGCTGCCTGATGAGAGTATTTGGAAAAAGAGAAGCCAGCAGCTGATGATGATCTGCTTTTAATATCCAATAAAGGTAAAGGCTAACAAAAAAAAATAAACATTATTTTGACAGGCCAGCTCAAGAGGGAAACAACTAAAAATTTTAAGTTTTGACAAATATGATTTTAAAATCTCATGTTGCTGTGAAAAATCCCAGGATCATTGAAATGACTTCAAATTCTGTTAATGATGTTGTATATTATATTATAACATCAAATTAGAGTGGTGTTAATAGAAGTTTTCACAGCAACATGACGTTTTAAAAGCAGCTTCTTCAAAACTTCAAATGTTGAAATGGTCCTTCGATTTGGTCTCAAAAGGCAGATTTGAAACAGTAGATCATTCCCATTCCCCCCTCCTTTCCAGGTAACTTTGGCAGAATTGAAACATATATTCTAAACCAACAACCACTGGAACTCTGTAATAAAGGAATGTTATGTAAAGAAACTTTTTTTATGAAAAAGATAAAAAGGGAAAAATTCAAAGATCTCTACAAATCAAGAAAGCAATGATGGTTCACACTTTTAAGAATCTCTGAAGCTGCTATATTCCATTCAAAAAAAAAAAAAAAAAAAAATCATCCCCTTCCAAGTGAAAGTACATCTGTAGTGAAGTAAAATAATTTCATCATTTCAATATTGGGAAAGAAGAAAGTTCATCAAGAGAAACTGTAGATCTTACAGCATTGCTACAAATTATAATCGAGTCCTTTCTTTCTGCTAGAAGCAGCTTGATGTTGTCTCTCATGCTCTATGTTTCCCTTAGTGTTATTTTCATGGAATTTAAATTAAACAAAGATGTCACACAAGGAAGTGGAGTGTAACAATGTAAAAACAAAGTGACAAAAAGAGCAAAAAAAAAAAAGTGAAGCATTTGCAACATAATATTCAATTTGCCTGTTCATTATTATTCTAATTGTATTGAACTATTATAATATTTCTTCAATCCTGGATCCGCAACTAGTACAATTACGTTTTCAGAATGCCACAGACCTAAGCCACAGCAGGATTGCAGTGTTTATTCCATGCAATGCACCTTAAACTGGTACAGATAACATTACGCCTTATTGTCATAATACTACTAAGAGTCCGATTATTATAACAACAAGAATAAATTGAAAATCAGAACAAGTTATTAGTTTGAATTTCAGAATTTCTTCAACTCTTAATTTTGCTTTCCTAGAAAATTTATATTTTGTGGCTTAAGTCTATATCACTCTCGATGCTTCAAATATGTATGACTGTAGCGTAAAGGTGGACATGAGCACTGTGTGTAGGACATACCAGTATTATTCTAAATTCAGGATATAACTTTCCTTTCATCAAGATAGTAAAAGAAATTATCCACACGTTTGGGGGCATGATAGCTCAAGATATGAAGGGTCATGGCTACATCATCTATGAAGAGGTTTCTGGTCTGACCACAAATGGCAGTACTCGGCACATAGATATAATTGTGTTTAGACCAAACTCCAAATCCAGAGTAATCCTGAACCCTACAGTCCGGTTTCAGTCTCTTAGTGGCTAGCCAGAAGAGGACAATTTTGAGAAAAAATCTATATATAATCTCACAATTCATTACTACAAAATTACATACAATCTAGTCAATGACTAGAGCAGAATCATTCCAAAATTTGTTGATAATTTCTAGACATCAATAGGATTAAATAAAGCACTCCTCCTTGGATTGGCCATTATCACTATTAAAGGGCCTGCTTCAATTTTTAGAAATCACCCTTATGGATCTAACAAATAATTTATTAATTTTAAGAATATTAATATATTAAAGTCGCTGGGGCAAAAAAATCAAGTTTTTAAACCATCACAACTATAAAAACACATCAGACTCCAAATCTATAAAGCCAGGAATACATGGATGCGCTGCAGCAGTAATGCAACAAGGATCGAACAGAATTCCAGGCTTCGTTCGCTCGTTTGTACGCGATTTCAAGCACACGCTGCGGCAAAAACGAGCACACCTCAAATGCTGCGCAGAGATCCATTCCCTGTTGGTGTTTCTCGCAAACACAAAGGGATTCGTTGCCGCAGTGTGGACAGGTTTGTTGCTGATCTCGTGAAGCACGCACATCTCAAGCATGGAGTGGTCTGAAGTAGACTGGACCTCATAAATTATGTCCAGTCTTGTGGAATTCTGGTGACATTGACTATTATAATAAAAACAACGGAACGTGCCAGTGAACACGCAAGATGAGACAGGGCTCCAAAACGAGCGAAAAACCAGGATGATAGTACAGAATTACTGGCAAACACCATTGGAATTATGCGAGCCGCTGCTGGAACGTTAATTTTTTTAATTGGTTATTTTACGACGCTCTATCAACTACTAGGTTAGACCCTATTTATCGTCAATAGAATTTGTGATAGTGAATTGGCAATCGACGAGATGAGGTCGAGATTCGCCATAGATTACTTAACATTCGTCTTACGGTTGAGGAAAACCTCGGAAAAACACAATTAGGTAATGACACCAAGTGGGAATTGAACCCATGCTTGAGCGCAATTCCGGATCAGCAGGCAAACGTGTTACCGTCTGAATCAAACCAATGTTGAACAAGTGAAGTCAAATAATTTTGTACTTTCCTTTCATTGAAAATAATAGCATATCAAGCGACTACTAGGAAAGGGATTCAGCAAGCTATTTATGTCATTCAGGTGAAAGCAAAACGAAACTTCTTTGAAATGCCAACTTACTATGGACAAAAAGTTGTCATTCATCTGCACCTTCATTTGATGTCTAATTTCTAAATAGGTTATCCTAGACAACCTATTCAATCAATTACTCCCTCAACTTCCTATGCTTCAGCTCCCGAACCACCGCAACATCCTCCGATCAAGTCTTCTCAAGCAGACTTTTAATTACAAAATCTCCAATCCCATTCTTACTACACTACACTCTGTCACTTTGGGATTTGAATCAAACTCTCTCGGCTCTCTTCAACAAAATCCAGCCAAAACTCCGTCCCCAGAATGTTCATCACATAGGCTACTCCAAAGTCAAAACCAGCAGGTTTAATGTCTTCTGTTTTTTTTTTCTTATTATTTGCAATGAATTGAATAACAATTTTTGTAGTATTTGTTGCACATATTTTGCATTCCTATGTTTTATTTTAAAATAATTTTCTTTGGCTGATTTAAAATACTCGTTTTGACCGTACACTTAAATTAAAAACATCATTTGGCAATCAAACTTTCATTACTCGAAAAAGAAAATGTTTGTAGTTTTATTGTAGTGTTTCGTTATTACAATGCGATTTCGAAATATTTAACTGTAATTCTCTCTATGTTTCATTATTTGTATTGCAATTAAAATATCCCCATTAAAGAAGCACATTATGTTGGTGCTATGATGATAACTCATCTTGATATTTTTCTTTAATGCCCTGACAATTGCTGGGCAAACTTCTGGGATTATTTCTCCAATAATCTGTTTTGAAATTCGCAAAAGATATTGAAGTCTTGTAAATGAATCCCATCGCCAAGAATTCTAAGTCAGTGCGAACCTGGAATATTGACACATACAGGCAATCAACCAAAAATAGTGTTTTACATGCTTTGTTAATTACACAATAACATTCCTCAAAAGATGAATAGAGTTTAGTACAATAAATAGGCCTATTGTCCTATCTTGCACGTTGGTGGCTGACTTTTTAGTTTGGCCCAATTTTTATCAATAATTCTCTAGAATTGGTGGAAATCAGCCGAGTAGTCCTAAGGTTTTTATACTGGCCGCTTATTTCTTGAAAGTTTATAGCACTTAACAAATTACTCCCTAGCTACTTCTTGTACACTCCGTAGGTCCACATTTCTTTCTGTTGAAAATGTATCCTATTACTACCAAAGCGCAAATAGCAGTTAGCAAAACTTCCTCATTTCCCATGTCGTGCATCATGCTAAATAGAATGGAACTAGAAAGGTGTTCGAGGCTTGCACGCTACTCACACGGTTCGTATCGTGCACACTGCTTGTTCGAGAGTGTACAGTTTCCTCCGCACATTACATGTAATGCCACGTTACTGCCGCAGCGTGTCCATGTATTCCCAGCCTAAGAGATCTGCTAGACCTATAGTCATGGACCATCGGAAGACAGATGAGAAACGTTTGACAGCAGCAGAAATGAGGTTCGTTTCCTTCTCGAACAACAAAGGAATGCTGACATCATAAATGTCCTCAACATGGACTCAAGTACATCCAACAATAGCGTGCAAATTGGAAATCACAAATTGAACAATGCATTCACACAGAATATCTGTCCTTTTCTCCACCGGGTCACAGGAATTTGGGACATCTTATGAAGCACTGGCAGGAGTCCGTAACAGATCCACTAGGGTCTAATATACTTGATCTGCAAATGATGATGATTAATGATTATGACAATAAGTACAATTAAAAAAAATTGTAAACCTCATAACAAATGGACAGACAAAATAAGAAACGAAGCTGTGCTAGAAAGAGTGGGTGAAGAAAGAATGATGCGGAAACTGATCAGGAAGAGAAAAAGAAATAGGCTGGGTCACTGACTAAGGAGAGACTCCCTACTGAAGGATGAAGTGGAAGGAATGGAAAACGGAAGAAAAGTTCGGGCAAAAGAAGATATCAGATAATAGAAAACATTAAGAAACATGGATTGTATGCAGAGACAAAGAGGAAGGCAGAAAATAGGGAAGATTGGGAAAGGCTGGGCTTTCAGTGAAAGACTTGCCTTTGGGCAGAACACTAAGAATGAACTTAACAAAACATTTTCAGATTCACACTATCACACTGCTGTAGCAATGATCTGTCTGACAATAAAAATGTAACCTGCTTTCATAATTAAATGTACATACCTGTTATTTACACAAGATGTTCGAAATGAAGACCATCCTTCTATAAGCTTGACTGGCATGTTTGGAAAGTATTCCTCATCACCTGGTGAAGTCTTTTTTTATGAAATGTAAAGAATTCCTCCTCTGATACCCTGTCTGAGTTCAACTAACAAAGGAATGAGGATTATTCTCACATACTTTGTCTTTAAGCTTTCCGTAAAGCTTAAAGTCACACGAATTCAAATCAGGAGATCTCAGAGGCCACAAATCATGACACAGTACAATTACTGAACACTTCATGAATTGTGGGAAGTTCGCAGTGGTGGGCTTTATACGTATAAAATGTTCATACTTACTTTCTTTGGCAACTCAGTCAAACATGTCACTCCAATAATTCTGCGATCCTGATTCCACATCATACACTATTATTATTATTATTTTTTTTAATTCTATAAGGATTTATAACATCTCATGCCGATTTTTCCAACAGTTATTTTGACCATTAATATAAATACAAAGATAAAACCATGCTTCTACACTGAAAGTTTATATGGGATCAATATACAGTATACAGAGTGTATCTAAATTGGTGTCAAATATTTCGGGGACGTGTTCCTAACATCAAAACAATTAAAAAAGTTAATAAGAACATGGGTCTGAAAACCATTCGTTAGGGAGTTATTAAAGGATTTGTTCCTTCATTGACCTCTGATTGTTTGATGGTTTTTTGTTTGTTTGTATTTTGTAGAGCAAAGAAATCAGAAGAAAATGTATTCTGTAAGTGAATAGAACGAAATGATTTGCATCATTTAATTGATGATGTGCTTCTGGATGTCATCCAACGAATGTGTTTTAACACAATGCTGCTCCAGCTCATTTCAGTCTGATAGTTCGTAATTTTTTTAATGATCGATTTCCCCAAAGATGTATTGGTCGAAGGGGATTCATTGCATGGCCTGCTCGATCGCCTGATTTGAATCCAATGGATTTCTTCGTCTGGGGACATTTAAAGTCCCTTGCTTATGCAACTCCTGTACTTAATGTATGATTTGAGGCTTTCTCGGCGTTGGTTCGCTAATATGTTTTCGCGGGATATCAGCCGAGTTAAGATTTTGGAATGCTCCAAGCTTTCGACTGCTATCTCTGCAGCCATCTTCAGGGAAGTGATGTCCGAACAGAAAATCGAAAGATAATATAGATGTTAGGCTGTCTCAGGTGAAACGGGATTGGTTGGCGGATCGGCCAATCCGTGGCCGGGAATTATCATTCCTCGTAAGCTCCGCCCCTCCCGGGATTCCTGTGTGAAGTTTGGCGGGCGGCGAGCCCTGTTCCGCCGGTTGGAATTGGTTGCCGTCCTCGGTCCGTGATCTTCATGACCTTGATTGTAAGAGGGCCTAAGTTGGTCCAAGGCCGGTGTCCATGCCGGACTGAGCTGGAGTCCACCGTCTCTGTTAAAGTTGTTTTTCTCCAGCTTGACCAAGGTCATTAGCAAATCAAGCCACTACTGAAATCATACAATCAAGGAGGCCACAGAGATCAAGCTGGAGAAAAACAACTTTAACAGAGACGGTGGACTCCAGCTCAGTCAGGCATGGACACCGGTCTTGGACCAACTTAGGCCCTCTTACAATCAAGGTCATGAAGATCACGGACCGAGGACGGCAACAGATTCCAACCGGCAGAACAGGGCTCGCCGCCCGCCAAACTTCACACAGGAATCCCAGGAGGGGGCGGAGCTTACGAGGAATGACAATTCCCAGCCCTGGATTGGCCAATCCGCCAACCAATCCTGTTTCACCTGAGACAGCCTAACATCTATATTACCTTTCGACTTTCTGTTTGGACATCACTTCCCTGAAGATGGCTGCAGAGATAGCAGTCGAAAACTTGGAGCACTCCAAAATCTTAATCCTGTACTTAATGTTGATATTCTGAGAGCATATCCAAACAGATTTCACGAAATACGAAACACTCCAGGAATTTTCAACAGAGTACACCAGAGCATGTAACGAAGGTTTAGGGGATACATCGAATCAGGAGGAAGCCACGTCGAGCAATTTTTTGTAACATTAAAGTTTGTCTTGTAACTATGAAATAAATTATTTTGAGACCAATGTTCATATGAACCTTTTGTAATGTTTTGGTGTTAGGAACATGTCCCCGAAATATTTGACACCAATTTAGATATACCCTGTATACACTGTACTTCTTCCTATTTCAATCCATGCACTCTGTCTACATCAGAGATCAGGCATGATCTGTGAGAGATCACACATAAGTACTCATTTTCTCAAGCCTGATGCAATTACAAAAAATCACCATATATAAATAGTTTGAAAGAGAACTGAATGACATAACTTTAATAATATTTTAGTCTCCAGTGTGAATTTTCATCCCGTTCCTCCAAATGAATTCCATCTACAGCTCAGTACTCTAACAAAATTATCATCAATTTTTCGCTGATCAGTACATATGTACGTAGATGAATTTGTATACTGGTATTACAACATTTTTCTCTACTATTTTTTCATAAAACAAGCTCCTGTGCTACTATAAAATTAGAAAGTGTAATAAATTTTCATAATTAAATTTCCCAATTAAGAGTTGTTCAAACATCATCTTACACACTCAATTGGACTGCTCACTTCATGACATAGCTTAGATATGTGTAGGCCTACTGTTCACAATTTTAATTATACACAGATAGTGGAGTGTAAGAGAAGGCCCTGTGGCCTTAGCTCCGCCAGTATAAATAAATATAAATCTAATTGTGTTTTGGAAACAGTAACATCACTTGTGACAGTGAGCATACCAGATTTCACAAACAGTACACAAATTACATGTTACTTACGGCATTTATGGAAAGGCTAGGCAAAAATTTTTGTGGCTGTATGTGTGTCATAGAAGATAATTCTGAGAGAATAGCTCATCTGTGCACAATTGTTAGATACGAGCAGTTAAAACCATACAATGTCATTCATATTATGAAGAAGACGTTTATACAGAATCAGAAATTCATCAAGTGAATTGTACAGCATTTTTACTTGAACTTATGTTGAGAATTTTCTTCCAATTAGAATTAGAATTTTCACGAATTAATTTGAAATTGTATTTGCAGGCGATTTTCTTTTTTATGATTAGTTTTATTGACTTGTGTATGAAAACTTAAGAGTTATTTGATAAATATTTTATAGTTTTCTTACTAACATATCAGCTTTCTTTCAGGATGACTATTTGTTACAAAGAATGAAGTTTCATCCACCAAGTACAGCCACTTGCCAGCATCAGCAAGTCTATCGTGCTATCAAAAAGGAGTGCGTTATATGGCAGTAAACATTTTTAATAGCCTCCCTATCGATATAAAAAATGAAACTCAAAACATAAAATTATTTAGGGCCAAATTAAAGAAGTACCTAATTTCTCACGCCTTCTATTCTGTAGGTGAATTCATGACATTCAATAACACTTCATGAAATTGATACTAAAACTATGTGTTGTATTAGTAGACTATATTGTAAATCTCGTCTGTATATATTTCATCTAGACTGTGACTATAAATTAAGATTTTATAATAGTATTAAGTTTTTTGACTTGTTCCATATTCTAGCTGTAAGCATGTATGAATACCATGGAATGTTAATAAATACAATACAATACAATACAATACAATCTGTGAATTGTCAATAAGTCTTATTCCTTTCAAAAATAAAGCTAGCCATGATCTCCACCAACTTCAAATGTGGAAATGAAGAAAAGCATATAATTGATCGAAGCACAGGCTTAGCAATGAGTCAATATCTATCCCACAGATAGGTGGCTCTGGAAGCAAATTCTGATGTGTGATGAATAGACTGTGAAAGTTAATGCAAATGAATATTTCTGTTGAATGCACACAAGTCTAAAAATAATTGTATACAGGATGTCTTATATGTAGTTCAAATAAAGCCAGTTTTATTTACATATTTAAGAGCATATATTGAGCATTTTTGTTGATTTATCAATTTTTACCATCTCCAAATATTTATGAGAAACAGTTACTTCATTATCATTGAAGTGCTGACAACAGATTATTATGTGGAAGCTGCATGTTTTAAACTTAAGCAATTATTGCCCAATTTGACTTATTGTTGGTAGATTGCTAATGCATGGCTTGATGGAGAACTTCCATTTGCCATCTTGCATCCCAGTAGCGTGAAGTTACGTCTAATGTATTCCCAAGGACACTGCACTGTAGGAGGTGACTGATTCATTGCAGAGCACACAACTTGAAGAGCCGAATATATTCAGTCGATGTTTGACTTAATGTTTGTTAGTTTCCTGTCAACTAAAGTATAATTTGACTCACTGGTATCTGGTTTTTCTAATATATGCAGAAGTCGACATGTAAGTTAATTATTTCTTCGATATGAGCATCACTTCTTTAGCTCAAGGTCTCAGTTCCCTTGTATAGCAAGGAAAGCAATGTATGTCTCTCACCACTTGCTCTGTCCCAGTGAACATCTTATGTTACTCTGCCATGTTATGACTAGTGTTCTCTGTGACACCTATCTCCAATAAGAGGTACCTATTAGATTACGTCTATTTTCGACTTTTCTCCTCAGAATTTCTCTGGACTCCTTCAATAGAAAAATGAAATAAGGGGTGGGGTTAGACAAGAGGCAAACCAGCTTGAAGTTCACATAAATTCTTCTCAAACTCCCAAATTCTCTTGTAAGGATGTGCAGTCGCATATCTTTATTCATTATATTTTTATTGCTGCATTAACAACAATGGCAGAATTGACATGCCTGACTAAATGTGTGATTTATATTGCATCTTGTATTAAGACGTAAAGTGAGGTACTAACAAGTGTTTGGTAAAGGAAACTTTAAAATACCAACAGAAGAATTAAGTCGGAAGAATTTACTATTGAATAATGGAAAATGGAAGAGGAGTAGAAATGTTTGTCTAGTGATGAAGTGGTATATTGTCAATTACGTGAAAAACAAGTAATTTTATTTTAATTGAGAAGACATATTTCTTTGTATGTTTTCTACTTTTAATCACTATTATTGATTTTCCATTTGCAGGACTACTGTATGTCCTGTTTTCTGGTACTAGTGTTTGAAAGCATTTCTAATGGTTTGTTTTATTAGCTATGGTATTCTCACGTGCCTTGTTTACGAAGTATATTATTGCCATTAGTAATATTTTGTTCTTAATTCAATATTGTCATTATTTCATTACTGGCACTTATACTGTATTACAAAAATATGTTTGATTAGAATAAAGTAGTAACTCAACAATAGTTTGGCTAAGGAATAATTTTTACTGCATATGATTTTTTTCCAGCAATTTTAAAGACATATTTTCTCACCTTTTAGTGCATGAACTTCCGAAGTATAGTGAAGAAAATTAATCATTCTGCTGAGAGTCCACTGTTGTGGAGTAATAGTAGGCATATCTGATACTCAAACAGATTCAAATCCTGGTTTGGACTTGGGACAAGTTATATGGTTAGATTTTTCCTCCAGGTTCACTCGGTATCTTTCAGTGTTGGGCCTCAGATTCATTTTGCCATCTTTTCTTCACATGTCATCATCATTACCATAACTTGTGTTGTTCATGGTGCCAGTGTGCTATATTTGTACAAGAGTGCAACAGTTCAGCAACAAATATCATTCACAGAACAAGAGCGGTAAGCACAATAAGTCTTAGGCTGCAGTGTTAGCCTTCGGGTTCCTCCTCAGTATGACAGACAAAAATCGTGACAAGTGTAGACAAAGTACTCCAAGGTGAAGAATTAAGTTTTGAAGTGTTGCTTCCCAGTTTCGATCAACAGAAAGCTTGCATTCCAATAAGACAACAAGTCAGCACACCAGGCTAGACTGACAAAGGCATAAAACCAAGAATTAAACAGGATTAAAATATTGCCAGATCCAGCATGCAGTCCAAATGTTGCACCATTCAAGTATCTTTATTCTAATTAAGGTTTAATCTCCTGCTATTTCTTGTTAAGCTTATGTGATGGGATAATAATGCATTTTCTTTTATAGAAGTTACAAATATTTGCATCAATGATGCTGGAAGTAATAATAACTTTAGAAATGGGAAGATCTTTTTCAGAGAATCATTATTCTCTTCAGTGTGTCACTCAAATTTCTGAAAAATCTATTTGCATACTTACCGACTCCAAGAGGGCTATATTTAATATAATTAAATATGTACCAAACCTATATGCACACAGAATTATTCCAATTCAGAAACAGCTAAGTAAACTAAAAGAACTCCAAAAGGAAATAACATTTCAATGGATACCTTGTCATTGTGGTATACCTGGAAACGAGAAATTCGATAATATTGCAAAACAGGCAACATACTTGCAACCAAGACCTCTTTTATAGAAGTTACAAATATTTGCATCAATGATGCTAGAAGTAATAATAACTATTTATTATTTTATACTTTATTAGCATCTTTATCTTTATTGGTTGGTATAATTTATGTTTATAATTGTTTAGGTTTATTGTATATTCCTCTATTGGTGAATAATTTTTGTATTAATAATTTATTTTATTTATGCATGATTATAGTATTTTTAGTTAAGATACCAATATTTTTAGTTCACTTATGATTACCTAAGGCTCTGAGATCTCTATCCAGTGCTTTTGCTTCAGTAAAGTCTCATTTCATAAACCTATGGATCAACAATCGGCTCTCTTCTGACAAAGGAAAAATTTTACGTCTGTACAAAAGAAACCAAATGACCTGGAAATGTACAAAAACTTGCCCAGACATGTTCATGCAAATCTCCCAAAGTTGCTGAGCAATCAATACAGTCCGGAAAATTTCGGACAGCATCTCGTAATGTTTAACTTACTAAAGAATTTCCTTCACAAATTAGAAACATGCATAATGTCTAACACCAAAACCTTTGCTGTCACTGTAGTCATAATTTTAATTGATAACAAGGATAGAGCAATGTTTACTCATTCTGATCTTTTCAGAAGACATAGACATTACATTTGAAAAAATTTTAATTTCACTAATTTGAATAAACCAATGATAAATTCGTAATTTCAAAATTAAATTACAAATGATAACTAAATGAGAGAAAGGGAAATATGTGAAATTATGACAATTAAAATGTTTCTTTGATAAATGAAGCTAAATTTAATAACTGAAATAAACTTTTTCAAATGGCAAAAACTCTTGATTTTCGTAGAGTTATTTGTTAAATAATACACTATAATTTGAGTAATTTGGCTCTTATAGGTATTACTTTATAATTAACTTCTGTAATAAACCCTCAGACAAACTACCACAGTGCATAATGTGCAACGTCAGAGTTTGCAGTGAGGGGAAGAGATATAGCAAAAGGTCGCAATGCTTTTTAATGTTCTCACGCCCACAACCAATATAAGCCACTTGAAACTTAATGGCCATTCACCAGCAGATATATAATAAGAGATCTGTACACATGGAAAGGACACTAGCAAAGACTTGTTGTCAAAGTGTGTGGTAGCTCAAGGACTACCTATGAAACAAAAGTCACCATGTTTGAGTACCGCTCATTGCTTGATTTTTTTTAAATATAAATTTGCATTTAGTTTCACATGACGTTAATTTATTCCACTATCGATCGCTGTTGTAATATTTTTTCCATATTGAATCTTACTAGTATGGCAATTTACTGACATATTCAAACAGAAACACTCATGATCAGTGGCATAAGCCAGCAGTCAGGCCAGGTGGGCCCAAGCCTATCCAAAAAATTTGCGAATTTTTGCGTTTTTTTTTTAGGGAAAACACTCAACATTAAAAATAAACCATGGATCCAGAATAATAGTTACAACCGATAGAATTAAGATAAGAAGTAAAAAATTCGTTGAAAAGTGTAATTTTGTTTTGTTAATTGTCGTTTCCAAGCTCCCGATACAAGGAGCCTGATTAACTATAACCCACTATTAAATCTTGTTTTATTTAAGTGGTAAGCTGGGAGTCACTATTACTGACTTACCATTTAACGTGGTTTATGCATGCAGTAAACAATCGCTAACATCAGATGGTCAAACCAACACATTATTGATGCATATTTCTCTCTCTTTTTTGTACAGTAGTGTGCGGCAAAAACAAAATAACATCTTGCTGATATCACTTGTGAGGTTCAGACCTGTCTTCGGACAGTTGACTAAACAACAATTGGGAAGTGGAGACAGACTGAATATTCTTTGATTTCAGCAAAGCTTTAGATGTAGTTTCATATATCTTGCTTCATAAGTTGGGAAGCATCGGTCTTTCTACAAGATATATAAACTGGTTTGAGAGCAATCTAAGTGACAGATAATTCTGTGTTTTACAAACTCTCTGATTCATTTAATTTAAACTGAAGAATGCCATGGGCTCTACTTTCAGACTGCTTCTTTTTATAATCTTATAGATATCTGTACAAGAATAAGTTCTAACTTGTTTATTATTTGTTGACAATTTAAAAATCCTTTATGCAATCAAAAGTACTGCTGATTATCAATCTCATCGTGATATTGATGAAATTGTGAAGAGATATGAAGACAATAGCATGAAAATTAATGTTTCCAAGATTAATATCGTAACCTTTTCGAGGAAAACTACTTTTAAATTAGAATAACTCTTCTCAGGTTCTCAGCCAGGTGAGTTGGAGATTAGCTTCCAAGCTTTCGAAGGCTAGCTCTGCCATCTTCTTCAGGGAATTGCTTTTAAATTCAACTATTGCTTAAATAATATTCAAATCAACAGAACAGATTTTAAAGATCTTGGAGTACTGGTCAGCAAACTTTACTTTAACAAGCATGTAGATCACATACATAATCATGCAATTAGAATGTTGGGTCTAATACAGTAAATAACTCTTCACTTCTATATGTCTAATTCACTTGTAATATTTTACTGTACACTGGTGAGACCGAATCTAGAATATGCATCTGTAGTGCAGGATAATTCTGACTCTGCTAAATTAGAAAGTATCCAATGAAAATTCATATAAATTTCTGTCCAGTGATCCCAGTAAGTTACAAAAAACTGTGATTATTTTAAATATCATAGTTTATAATATTTCAGATGTCAAGAATTTGATTCGTTATTTTTATTTATGGTCCTTAAAAGCTTTGTAACTAGTGATTCTTTCATAATGTCAGCTTTCTTGTTCCTATGAAACTTATGGGAACTCTCAAACTTTTCTATAAAAGAAATTCTAAATCTCTTTCCCCTGTCGCCAGATACATTATAACTGCTAACCTATACATCAGTAAATTCGATCCATTTCATTTATACTTGTAGACAATTTTTTTCATATTGAAAATATATGCCATAATTATTACACTAGAAAACATGACTTTACCTCCAGAAAACTAATAGCTGTTTTTTTGTCAAATTTTATGCAGAAACCAAATATGTTGTTTAAATTAGCTTATTAGGTCTCAGTTTTTGTTTATATTCGACTCCCGACTACAGTAAAATTAATATCATGTACAGTAAATACCAAGGCTTTGTTACTTATGTTTTGTAGAATGAATATACTCAAAAACCTTTATACGCTGTTTAAAACCTAATTCTTACACTTCATAACGTTTGTACTTGGTAGGTTCCCAATCCCTAAACCTATTGTGTCATGTACGAGACAGGTAGAACTTTATTACAAAATGTCCCTTGTCTGGAGTGGGAGTGCCAGCACGGAACAATTAATTGTTTTGTTGAATAAGTGATATCTATATTAATAATAAATCTGTAACCAATTTTTTTTCTGGTAATTTTCGCTTTTTCAAAAATAATTGGCGTCAACATGTATAATTAACCATCCTGAGACCAAAAATTGCATTTTTGAAATTTTTGTTTCTATGTCTGTCTGTCTGTCTGTTCTGTCCAGATGTTTCTTACCCTTTCACGTGATAATGACTGAACCAATTTATATGAAAATTGGAATATAAATTAAGTTTTTCTAACTTAGATTTTAGACTATATGACATTCAAAATACTTTATTTAAAATTGAGGTTATAAGAGGGCCTGAATTAAATCGAAATATTGATTTTTATGAAAAATATTACGTAACAGAATGTTGATAGGCCTGATATTTAACGAGATACACGAGTTTTAAAACGACAACGCTATCTCAGATAATAGGCTATAATGAAATGAAAACAAATGACTTCATCTATAAGGGGGATTGCACAACAACAAACGGAAGCTATTCATTTAACACTATTTTATATGGATATAATTATTCTATTTTATGATGGAAATGTTTATTAATATTAACATACAGAGAATTTTTGTGTGTTTGTATGAAGTAATCTCAGAAGCTACTTAACCTATTTGCATAAAATTATTTCACCATTGGAAAGTGTAGTTTTTATAAATGGACATAATGCTATATTATGCTATTACAGTAACTCCTGAGTGAATCGAGGAATGGGGTAAGATTAAAATAGATTCTTACACACAGAAAACTTGCTAATCTATCGCAATATTATATTACTTCAATATTTAACCTTTATTTGGTTTACATAAAATACTTTAATTTTATACACTTCAGTTTCTTTTTGACCACAGAACATAATACTATTTTTAAAAGTTTTGTCGTAAAGATGAATATTTTTCTGGGGCAAAAAATACAGCACATATGGAGTAAAAATTAGTATTTTACCATTGCGCTCACTGGAGCTGAGTTATTTTACAAAGTATCATGAAATAGTGTTCCTGTGCTCATAATTTACCCATATTCGTTTCCTGTGTTTCTTAAAATAATATGTATGTACCGGTACCACATACGTTTTCATCTCAGAGAATTAACGAACGAGGGTGTATTTAGTATGCAGTAATAGTACGTTAGCTTAGCATTCCATTATTGTATTATCCAAATATTGAATATGCTCATTTGAATTGTGTTAAAATAGATAAAATGAATAAACCATGTAATAAATGCAATGCAAAAAAAAAAATGGGGTAATGAGCCAACAGATTATGTTGCGCTGTTGTAAAAGTTGTTCCTCCTGAGATTCAATAGCCCCCATAACCAATTAAAAACTTACTTACTTACTGTACATCCATTATCAACACACTTTTTAACTAATATAAGACAGTACAACACCTTATTTTAAGTGGTATCATTTGGTGCAAAAGAAATACATAAAGTCAATTCTACGCCAGCATTTAAAGTTCAAGCATAGGCTTATCATTTAAGTAATTGGAAATCTTCTTCCAGCTGAGAGTAAGAGTCTTCAGTTCTTACAGGTATATTTCATTTCAGATGCTGACCAATTGTCTATTAGGTCTAATAATTATAGTATCAATCTTAAAAGTAGAATTGACTGGACAACTCCAGAAAGTATTGCATGATAATAACAGTTAAATTCATAGTTTTAAATATAACTTTGAAAATGATTCAGAAGCAAATGACTTACAACATACAAACAGCTATTATTCATGAAGTAATCACAAAACTGTATTTAGATTTTAAGTCAATATTTATTTGTAACAAGAACAGCGAAGCGCAAGGGTATGACTAGTCTTAAAATATAAATATATTAATAAATATGTTATAGCCCTTTTTTAAATTGTTCGTTTAAAGATTTGATTTCATACTTTAGTCTAGAGCTGTTGTTCTTTGAGTCAAGACAGTAGTGTCGTATTGTTAGTCGTGCAGTGATTTTATTTCTATGCTCTTACTTTCACTACTTCTGTTGCAAAATTGGTGATCAAGATAAAAAGAGGGCTCCAAAACATTATAGCATTAAACATTGGGAAACTAAACAGGAATTAATTCCTGGTCAATGAAATGTGAAGCATAACCCAGTTCTGAATATCAAAAATGTTCTCTGTCCCTTCTGCACATAAAATTCGGATTAATGAAATATTTTGTCAAAGAACTGAATATAGAAAGAAGTGGTTTTTTGTTACCTGCAAGAATTATCTCCCAGTTTAAATTAGGGGAAAGTGGTGGAATACCGCGCACTTAACAAAAATTTCTAAGTTTTCGACACAAATTTAAAGTAAAATTTTGAAAAAAATTATGGCTATTCTCTATCCATTAGGCATCAAATATACATAGATAGAATTCCTCAAAACTGAATGAAACGCGAATAAATTAAATGTAAGGAGAAATGTGTACATGCGTGGTATTCCCCACCCCGTGGGGTAATTTCGTGCATGGTGCTGAGTGAATGCAGGCAGTGTATTTAATAAATTTAAACTAGAAGCAAAACACAATAAATTGAGCAAATTAACAGAAACATTATTCACTAAATATAAATACAAAATTCACTATGAATACCTCATTATAATTGTATAATTTAGTCTCATTACAAGTTCATGTTATTTTTTCATACATGAGTCACACTGATATCCGTCAGGAAAATCCCAACCACTGCAGACTGTATGAGACCAATATCACAGGAAGTACACCTGTACCAAAGTTCTCCTTCTTGTCCAAACTAGTCAGAAACTAGACACTTGTCACCATTTTCTCCATCCAAACTGTCCATTTCATCATCATCACATAAGTCCATAACTTCATAGTCAGATTCATCGGTTTCTTCAGGCACAATTCTTCGTGATTTCTTTGGCTTTGTTCCCTTCCCAGGCTTCTTTGTATCTCCATTCATGTTTAGTTTCTTTTTTGCATTCATCATTTCCTTTTTCTTCAACAAAGCTTCTCTCTTTTCCTTTTTTTCCTCTAATCTTTTCTTTATTGGTGTGCTGATTAAAATTTCTGAATGCTGCTCCCTGTGTTTAGCTCTTTCTACTCGATTCTTCACACTGTGACTCGGAACTGGTGCAATATCAGCCACACTCACATGAGATGAAGTTGAGGGTGTAGGCTCTCCTTCGGGATCTTTCTCCACAACATGAGACGAATTTGGAGAGAAGCCAGAAGTCAATCTTCCATCAGTAGAAGCATTAGCTTGTTTTGAAGACCTTGAAGTTGAAGGTGTAGTCTCTGCTTCTTGATCTTCTTCCACAATTAGATTAAGGAACTCTTGAGCAGGTGCAAAGTCCTCAGCAGAAAATTTCTCAGGATTTAGCAGTACAATTCCTGCAGATCTGAAGCCAGAGACTGCCTTTTCCATTGTTGCCACTTTAACATAGGCCTTGTTCAACAGTCCTGCGATATCAGACATGGTGATTCGTTCATGAGCATGATTGATCATAAACAAATCATACTCTCTAAACAGAGCATTCTTCAGAGGCCTGAAGAAAGTGAAATCGAGCGGTTGAAGATGATGGGATGTATGAGGCGGTAGAGTCACCATGGTGATGTGATTGTCTCTACAGAAATTGAAGACTTCCAGTGAAATGTGGCTGGCGTGATTATCACACATGAGGAGCACTGGATCGTCTTCCGTTGGAAGTGCTTCAACCACACAAGAAATAACATCTTGTTAATCCAGCCATTGTCAGAGCAACTATAAATAGCTCCGATTGGACCATCCTTCTGAAGATGGGCTGCCATTCTCTTTCGAGGATAAATTATCATAGGAGGAACATATCCTCCTGCTGCATTCATACAACAAACTACTGTGTTGTTCTTTCCTCGCTCAGCAGAAATGACAACACCTACTTTCTTCTCACCTTTTGTGGTATAGACTTTTCCAGATTTCTTTTGGACAGTGGAAATCCCTGTCTCGTCTTGGTTGAAGACTCTTTCAGGAGGGAAGACATGCTTGGAAAAGATTGTCTCCAGATTGGAAAAGAATAATGTATGACTTGAGGCTTTCCCGGCGTTTGATGTAGAATAACTCTTCTCGGGTTCTCAGCCAGGTGAGTTGGAGATTAGCTTCCAAGCTTTCGACGGCTAGCTCTGCCATCTTCTTCAGGGACGAAGTGATGTGGGACCACGTCTAGCCGGTATATATGCAAAAGTAGGGCTTCCCGCTGCGGGCCAATCAGGAGCTACTTCCTAGTCCCGACCGCCAGGCGCATTCTGGTTGGTGGACACGTCAGCCAATCAGGAGCCACTTGCTGGTCCCGACTGTCTGCCGTGTGCACACGGCAGACAGTCGGGACCAGCAAGTGGCTCCTGATTGGCTGACGTGTCCACCAACCAGAATGCGCCTGGCGGTCGGGACTAGGAAGTAGCTCCTGATTGGCCCGCAGCGGGAAGCCCTACTTTTGCATATATACCGGCTAGACGTGGTCCCACATCACTTCGTCCCTGAAGAAGATGGCAGAGCTAGCCGTCGAAAGCTTGGAAGCTAATCTCCAACTCACCTGGCTGAGAACCCGAGAAGAGTTATTCTGGAAAAGAATAGTTTCACTTCCACTTCATTGAAAGAACTTATCCTGTTAATGCTGGTTCCCTCTGGCTGCCGTAAACTAATATCTGGATTCCTCTTCAAGTACAAATAAAACCAGTCTTTACCAGCTAACTTTGTTTCGCTGTTGAAAGTATGAGTAATATTGTTCTTTGAAGCAAATTCAAAAGCTATTCGTCTCAGCTGAAGTGGCGTTACTCCATAGAACAATTTCGCCAATTTAATAATGTTGGCTAAGTTCTTTTTCTTGATCCCTATTAAATACTGGGTTTCTTCCGAGGGAGGATTCATCACGTTCTCCACCACTCTTCTTTCTTTGGTCTCTAAGTGTCGACTCCGGAATTCCATACCGCCTGGCTGCTTCTCTTATTTTCAAACCTTCTTCAATAGCTTTTAAAGCTGTTTCTACCTGCTCTTAGATCCAATTCTTATGCTCAGTTACTCTTTTGTAATGTCTTGGCATCTACAAGGGCAGAGTAAATATGACATTGCTGTCATTAAGAACAATAAGAGGGAATGTTAATATTAAAAAATGCTCACACATTACCTTCACTCGTAATACTAACTCTCTGGATTACATGCATAGCATAAATAACACAAAATTAGAAAGGGTCACTTCAGTAAATGATTTAGGAGTGGTAATCTGTCATGACCTATCCTTTTTAACACATATAAAAGCAATTGCGAATAGAGCCTTCAAACTGGTAGGTTTCATCTACAGAAACTCAAAAGATTTCAGAAATGTTGAAACTGTCTTAAAAATATATAATAGTTTAATATGAAGTAAATTAGAGTACGCATCTATAGTTTGGAATCCTATCACTCGCACTCGGTCATTCTAGAGAGAGTACAGAATAAAATCCTAAAACTGCTATATATGAAAAAACATTCATGTTACAACATATTCCAATCTTATGAATCCATGCTGGTTGAATTTAATGTACCATCTCTCAGTAGTCTCAGGATGAGAGCACAACAAATGTATATGTTCAAAACCATAAATGGCTTAATAGACAACCCTGATCTTCTACAGCTAATTAATTTCAATATTGGTAAATCAAATTTGAGAAAGCGATCTCTCTTTTATTTATAGACAACAAAAACACTATCTCATAAAATGTCTACACTTTTATTAAAGCTTCGAACTTACACTCATCTATCAAATAAACAGGATTTAGATTTTTCGTTATCGTACAATATGTACAAGAAAAAGTTATGTAAAGCATTACGTGAAACACGTTGGTGAGTTTTTTGAATAAATGAATTGAGCCTATTGGGCCTGCTGTGTAGTGCTGTATATTGAATTTATTAACATGGTGTTGTATTTGCTCTGCAATTTGTCAATTATAGCTATGCATACATTTTGCATTTTTGGCTGTGAAGTCTGTACTTGGCTCTTTTTGATTTGTTTTTATTTGGTGTTTTTCATTTATATCTGTATCTGTCTTTTTTATTTAGGTGGTATCTATTTGTTTTTTTTTTGCCCCTTCTCTTTTCCCTTTTTAATTTGTAATTACACTTGTATCTGTTTTACCTCTTTTTTCGTGTTGTATGCAATTCTATGCTTTTTTTTACCTGTATTGTCTATTGCAATTGGGGCTTTGCCCTGTTATGGACATAAATAGATAAATAAATAGATAAATACCATGCAGTGTGCGCACCATTACCCCACTCATACGTGCACAAATATATTCATTTCCTGAGCTACCAATTTATGAGTGAAAGTGATAACAACTTCAGTAAACGAATTATCAAATACGATTTACATACCTTATAAAGATGAAATCAGTTACAGTTGCCGAACAGCTCACTTAATACCTCCTTTCTCGGCACTTCAGCTTATAAGCAAGATCCACTATACACAACTTTCCACAATAGCTTCTCAATACAGACTGACTGGCGGTTTTCAGGAGACTACTGAACTTTGCTTTCTGATCACTATGAAGCAGCAGTAGACGGAAAACGTATTAAGGTTTTCTTTTAGTAAAATCCGGTGTGCACGGTATTACCCCCTGCATGGCATTCCCTCATTCACCCCTACACAAAGTTAAAGGATGATATTTTCTTTGACCCACAGATAAAGAAGTAATTAAAAGACAAAGTTTTTTAATAGTACATTATGCAACGAGCCTATAATGATAGTAATGAAGACGCGAGTATGTTTGTTTATGAAACAAGCGCAAGTGAGTTTCATAATTTTCATACGAGCGTCTTAATTACCATTATAGGCAAGTTTCATACGACTTTTTATGCTCGACCATTTGAAATTATTCAGAAGTATTCATTTTATTTGTATCTTACAGAAGATCGGAAGTGACTTTGTTCATAACTCGTAAATTGTGAGATGTGCGCAGACGCGAAAGTATTGATTTTTTCCGAGGAACAATAATGTCATTGACCTTGATGTAATGTAGAGAATAACATGAACTAATTTTGATAACATGGAAATTGATTTAGAATTGAAAAACGAGATGACAAATTGAATTTATTTGAATATTATTTACAATTAACGCTAATTATTAACGTAACAGAACATAACCTTCTGTGACAGTATTGGATTTCCAGCCTCTGTGACGTTTCCCTCGTTGTCTTTCGATTTCATATCCGAGAATAATCGAACACCTGAACTTTAATTAATAGGTGTACTTTAATGACATGCATTAAAGGACTGCTACCAGGTGTATAATTACTACATTTCGGCATGGTCGAGCATAAAGTAAGTTAACAAATGTGGAACTGATCACCTGGTGTGCTTTTAAGGCAGTAATGGAAGGATTTTTCGGCAATACGAAGGATGAACAATGTGAACCGTTAGTGGACATAATACTATTGAACACAATGTTATAAAGAAATGAACTGAAAGATATGCCTGAAAGTGCATTTCTCCATTTGCACCTAATACTTTTTTCCTGAAAATGTGGGTGATGTTAGGGATAAACAGGGAGAGCGTTTTCATCAGGACACAGCCACAATGGAAAAGTGTTATCAAGGTCGTTGGCATCCCGCAATGTTGGCGGATTATTGCTGACTTCTGAAGAGGGACAGTAATTCTGATTACAAGAGAACTCCACCAAGTTGCAAGCATTTTTAGGACCTATGCAGGCATGAGTTCTATTATTTCTATTGTTAATATTTTAAGCGGTTTATATAAATTCATTTTATTTCTATTTTGACAAACAAATATCTTTCGTTGTTCTTAGAAATACCAAAATTTCAACTGACATTTAAATTGACAACTAAAAATTGCATAATTTTATTTTTATTTCATTTTTCTTTGATACCTTATGAACTAAGCCCCAAAGGAAAAGTCCAAAGGCATTTTCGGAATCAACGTATGGATTTCCAAAAGAATCAGTTATTTTCACTCCAGAGGTATGACAAAAAATTTTTTTGTTCCCTTATGTTAGTGTTGGTCCTGCGTCGTGGTCTAAGGCATCCTGCCTAGGACTCGTGTTATGGAATGCATGCTGGTTCGAGTCCTCATGAGGGAAAAAAATTTTCTCATGAAATTTCGGCCAGTGTATGGGACCGGTGCCCACTCAGCATCGTGATCCACTTGAGGAGCTACAATAAGTAGCGAAATCCAGTTACGAATGCCAGCTATAACGGCTGGGTGGATCATCATGCTAGCCACATGATACCTCCATTCTAGTTGGATGATCGTCCACCTCTGCTTCGGCATGTGGGCGTGAGGCCAGCAGCCGGCTGGTCGGTCTAGGCCCTTCATGAGATTATTATTATTGCCACGGATTATTATTATTATTATTATAATGTTAGTGTTAATTTTTTTTTATTATTTTCATTATTACTGTTGTGGTTATTGTAACTCTTGTGCTATCCAATTATTATTGGATAATTACTGTGGGCTAGTATATTAATATAAATCACTTGTCGTCATCCCCCTATGCAATAATTAAAAATCTTGCCCGAATTTATATCCACAACTGAGTAAATTATAGTACTCCTTTGAGAAACCAGGGGAGTCATGCTGGCAGTCTTCTGCTAGCCATATTGGTTTATCATCATTTATCAATGAATTTAAACATTCCTGCTGGAACTAACATTTTGTAGTAATTGGTGGTTGTGAGTGGCTAATTTTGTGGTACTCAGGTCCTGAATATGTCGCCAAATTTACTGACTTACAGGACTCAAACTGTTGAAACAATGCAATTACACTGCCTTCGCTGACATTCTTTAATGTCATATAACCACACTGCCACAAATTACAAATTGTTTCAACACACAGCATCAGCATCAGCATCAGCATCATGCCTTTACTATAGTAAGATTTCCTTTTAACTTTATTTCTACATTATATTATAATACGTTAAAAGGAAGAGCAAATATGTCCAGGAACAATAAAATACTCCATTTTGGGATCAGTATTTTCAGACATTTCTAATGATACTTCCTCACTGCCAGCTGTATCATTGTCATGATGCGATTCTGGTTTCAACATAGTGCTATAAATAATCATCTAATATTTCCTTATTAATTTCTGATTCAAATTCGTGGAATTTTCGTGCAATTTCATGACGTAGATCAAAATGTACTTCTACATTGTTACTTTTCATTGTGTTCATCACTGAATAGTACCTTCACAATTACTAGAATCGTCAATTTCTTTATGATTCTTTATATCGTACTGTACCTCTCTATTCTTCATCTTTTGCTTTCTGAAGGATGATTACTAAATGCTGGTGAGAGACTCCATCATTCACAGTTGGTTTGATTGTAGGAACCGTTTTCTGGCATTAATGATGGACCTCGTGGACATTTTTATTTTGCATTAATTTTTTTTTTTTTTCAATATTTGGCAGTGTTCAGTCACTGACCTTAACATGTGAGGAGGACATATGAGCTCTGTTACCAGTATAACAGATTCTTCTTTCATAAAATTCAACATATTTTCTGTATCTCTTTAGCGATTTACATCAATTTGTAAACTTATGAAAATGTATGTTCTTACTCTTATACTGCTCAGATTCGCTTTTTATGTTACAGCCATATTCACTGCACAATGACATTTTTCACCTCATTTAAAACATAAATAAAAATGTGCGACTTAAAAAGTAAGTAAAAAAATTAATAAGAATAGAAATGTATCTTATACTATACATGTAGACGTTGCAGCAACATAACTCTATATGAAATACACAGCCATCTATGATCCAATAACGTCATGGTCATTTTTATTTCTTCTTATTGCAAATGAAATCACAGTCACAAACAATAGATAACCAATCTGTACTGCTCAACAACTGGATTTTTTCACGAGAAACATTATTTTTGAGTTTCGGTCTCCATTAATTTCTTTCTTCAATGTGAGCTTTTATACAACAGTTTTGTTTGATTTGGTAAATAATTATCTCACCATTTTTGTTTCTGGAATTTCTAGATCATTTCTGTTGATTTTTAATTGGTCTTTAAAATGGATTAGAGGAGAGTCGGGTAGCATCGGACATCGGGTAATATCGGACAGTGAGTTTCTTTCATCTACCACACGATGATAGTACCTGACTGACATGGTTACGTTTCTGTGACGTCGCATAGAGAAACATAACCATGTCATTCAGGTACTACCATATGGTGATAGAAGAAAGAAATGCACTGTCCGATACTACCCGACTCTCCCCTACATATTGATCAATTTCTAGCAGAAGTAGAATCTGCAGAAGATCATTGTATTAAATTTGCATACTTCAATGCTATCCTAGGCTTCTGCACTGGCAATAAAAAATTAAAATATAAAAGTGTATAAAATACCTATGAATCATCACTATATATAACATTCATAAACTCAATATGCAGTGAAATATGTACTCATATATGACGGACTATGATGTATTGTCCCAGCCAATTACCACAACTCAAGTTCACCACAATCTCTAATTTTATCTTAAATGAGTCTTACTTAATTTACAATTAATTACAACACTAGAAATAATAAAAGCATAACATATAAAATACAAATAGTTGAAAGTCAAGATCAAAACAGATAAAAAAATTGACTTTGATATAATAATGTAGAATTAAGGCAAGTATGCAAACAATTGTTGCATTTAGAAACTGTGTACATATCTCACAAGATGAATATTTGATATACAACACCATTATAAAGGGTATACTGGCACATAGTTTAGAAGTCTGACATTTTACATAAAAGTATAAAAAGTGACTACTGACACTCGAAATGGATTTCTTGAGATAAGCAGCAGGTATATCATAGCTATCATAGCTGAAGAGAGCTCTTACTGACAGAATTCGATAAATAATGCAAGTATCAAAAGTAACTATTAATAATGAACGAAACAAATAGAGCATGTGAAAAGAATGAACAATTTTAGGTTACCATGAAATGATTTCGTGTAGGTACATCTTGAGCAAAGGAAACGTGATAGGTTAAAAAATAACTGGAATATGACAATGATGAGGCAATGGCTGGAAGGAGGCAATAGAATGATTGTGGGAATCGATAAGTGTCAACAGATGCTATGCACTGGAGAACTACTAAATAAGTTTTAATAGTAATGATTTTAATAACGATAATTTAACACCAATTTGAACCATAAAAAACTGAACTTTTACTATCACAATTATGATACAAAATACATTTTTATCTTCAATTCACTACCGACACCACTGAACACAACAGAAGAAAATATCTGTACAATTGTACTTTATATGTACATCCATATTTAATTTGCACAGAGTAGGGCAAACACTTACTTCTAAGACCAGAAGCAAACTATATCAGACATCCTGTCTTGGATGGGACAGTTTCGTCTCAAACCGTTCAAAACCAGACAAAACAGTTTTGGTCTGTGTAGGACTGTCTCAGACGGTCTCAAATAGAATTTCGTCACAATGTATACATACTGCATGCATTTAGAAAAGAGCACTATAAATAGAATGAGCAGTGGCATAGACAGGAATATAGCAAATATTTAAAATTGACTACAGTCTGCTACTATGTATTTTTGTGTAGGACTCCCGCATGATACCATTTGTTTCCACTCATTCATTCACTTTCGGCACAGTTCAGTGCTCACGACTATTTGATAGAACTATACATACTTGACTTTCACATGCACTAGTGCTCTCAGTTATGATGTGATGGCAACCAACGACGAAATTGTAGCAATGATCTATTATTTTATGTGGTTAGAAGAAGAAAATCACATAAATAGAGGTTGTTCGATTCATCCTCTGAATATAAAAATTAATCTACTTTGTTTTATAAATATATATAAAAAATATCCTTACTTAATAGAAATACAATGAAAATGACGAATGTGAAGACAATATAGGGCAAGATCACGAAGTTCATGTAAATACAACAACCATACATATTGATGATGTAGATGTAAAGATAGCAGCATCATCCATGAGAAATCGAAGATCTCCTGGTCCAGGAGAAATCCTTGCACAATTGATAAAAAATGGTGGAAAGGTATTGACGTAAATTCTCGCTACATTAATGAACAAATGAAGGGTTCAGAACCATAGTGGGCCAAGTGCCATTTACTAAAACCGTAGAAAACAAGGGTTAAAATGAAGTTATTACCATAATTCAATGGAAACAAATAGCAAGTAATATAAAGTATACACACTGAAACTAAATATGTCAATCTTTATTAAACTATGGTATTCACTTAACTTTAACCCTTGCTTTCTCCATTTTCAATAAATGGCGCTTGGTCCACTATGACTCTGAACCCTTCAATGCATTATATAGAATAAAATACCTGTTCAGTGGAAAACTTCGTTCATCACACCAATTTACAAAATAGGAAGCAAGAAAGACCCCAATAATTACAGAGGAATAAGTGTGAACTGCACAATAAGTAGATTATTTGGAACGACATTAAATTTTTAATTAGAAACAAATACAAAGCGGCAAGTGAAGGATACAGTGGTTTTATTTAAGGCAGATTATCCATGGATAATATTTTTTTTATAGTTCAATAAATTACCGAAAAAAGAATCTCTAGGAATTTGGAAACCCACATGGCACTCAATTCTGTACCAAGGCACAAATTATGAAAAGTTCTGAGAGATTTGCAGATAGATGATTAGCTTTTGAGAATTATAAAAGAGTTTTGCAGTAATAATCAAGCATTCGTCAAGCAAGGATCATAAATATCACAACCATTTCATACAACTATAGGTCTTAGGCAAGGATATTGTCTTTCGCCAATATTATTTAATTTATTTTTGGAAGGAGTTCTATATCAACAGAAGAGAAGTTGTAGAGAGATGGGCATACTAGTGGATAATAACTACGGTACTTTTTCACTTCGAGCTTTACAGATGATTAGGCAGTTTTCGTACAGGACATACATGATTTAGAATTCATGCTTCGAAAACTTTGAGTAATACACACAATGTGATAAGAGTATTAATTTCTTCTAAACAGAATATTTGTTTATTAATTCGGATACTAAATACGAAATACTCATTAACCCTTTGAAGAGCAGTGGTTACAGTACGTAACCACCTTTTAAATTTGAGTTTCCTGCCTACTTACAAGGTGGTTTTTATTTCAAAACTACTGCTCTGCATTCACTGATTCCTAGTAACTGTAGAAGAATTTTATTTTCCCTATATTTGTGTTGCTCAGGCTGTTCACTAAGATGGTCGATGTTGTGTATAATTGAGGAGCGTTTTTTCAAAACTCGATAAATGCAAAATTTGAAAAATCGAGTTACACACACCATCCATATAACCTATGTGACCTTCATGATCCCATACAAACATTTCTCTCTAAAGACGATATTTGCCTTACTTATAAATAGGGAAACTATGAAGGTTTTTTCAAAACTCGATAAATGATCAGGAATAGATAAAGCAGAAGTCGATAAATGCAGTAAGTAAGGAAGAAGTATTTCCACTATAATAATTTTATTCCTTACATTTCATTCAACTTCGCACAGATGCCAATTACTTATGTCTACTAACTGGCGGAAAGTGACTCTTGTTCTCACTGGGTTGTTGACAAGTTTCAGTTTCATTCTTTGAGAGGTTTTCATTATGAATGGTGGTGTTTTTCCTGTGTTAATAAACTGAGTTTTCATTATGAATATTTCGTCGGAGGATTCTGATACTGATATACATGTTGAAGAATGTTTCTTAGGAAGAAAATCAAGATGCAAGGAGAGTCAGCCAAAAAGAAAGATCTGCAAAACTAAAGAGGAACCACAAATAAATTGCAGTCATGGACTTCAGAAGTTAGCTACAAATACCAAAGGAAAGAAAAATTGTAAAGCTGCTGAGCTGAGTTATAATGACATCACCACATTTCATCATCAAGTGGCATCTCTAAACAAAACTGACCAAGATAAATTTCTGTTAAAGTTTATGGAAATTTGTACTCCTAAACGCAGAATAGTAGCTACTGAAAATGCCAAGCGGAAGAAGAGAGTTTCAGTAAAATATACCATCAGAAAGAAGAATGGTACATTATTGCCTGTTTGTGCTGCAACTTTTCAAGCTGTTTCTGGTATGTCAAAGGACAGATTGTCTTACCTGGCTAACAGGTTTCATGAAACGGGGAAAGTGCCAAAAGAAATGCGTGGAGGGAATAGAGCAGGAGAAAAACATAAGGAACTCACTCTTGCCATTAAAAATGATATAAAAAGCTACAAATGTAGAGAAAGTCATCATGGTAGGGGAAAGTCTAAGAGGGGGTACTTACCTTCTCATCTTTCAGTCAATAAAATGTGGAAATTTTTTTGTGCAAACCAGAATGCTTCAGGTTTGAATCTCTGCTCGTTGTCCAAATACAAACGAATTTTCTATAAATGTTTCAACTTGTCATTTAAGACTCCCCATACCGATACTTGCTCAACTTGCAAAATGAATCTACTAAAGATAAAAGCAGAACAGGATTTGGAAAAAAAGAATGAATTAAGGACAAACTACAGATTACATAAACTTCGTGTGAAGCAATTTTACAAAATAATGAAAGATGATAATGCAGATATCATAAAAATTTGCTTCGACATGCAGAAAAATCAGCCTTTACCAAAGCTATCTGTTAGTGAAGTGTTTTATTCTAGGCAAATATGGCTATACAATCTATGCATCATGATCCATTCAGAAAAGCAGAGGAAAGAGGACATTACTTTTTACACGTGGTTGGAAACAGAGTCCACAAGAGGGTGTAACCAAGTTGCTTCAGCTTTGTTGGATTTTATGTGTGACCTGGAAAATAAAGTGAAAAATGGAGGGGCCAGTACGATTCATCTGTTCTCAGACTCCTGTAGCAGCCAGAATAAAAGCAGTGTCATGATGGCTACACTAACTGCATTCTTGGGAAGAAGCAAGAAATTTAGCAATATTATACACTTCTTTCCTGTCCGGGGACATAGTTATATGGCTCCGGACAGAGTGTTCGGCAGGATAGAAAAAAGTTACAGGCGGCAGGAGACCATCACTTCACCCAAGGAATATTACGACTTATTAGAGGAACATGGGACTTTGAAAGTGCTAAACAAAGACTGGAAAGTCAGAAACCTCAAGGAAAGCTCAAAGAAAGTACTATGGTCAAAAATGCCATTTAAGATGAATAGTCAACGTCTAATTATGTATAAAAGAATCTGGATAAAGTTGAAATTTCAGTAACAAGCACTTACTTTGGAGATCCAGTTCAAGTTGAAGTTTTGAAAAACAAATCTTGCCATCAGATAATGTTAAATTCGACAGTTCTCCCAAAGAAAAGTGCAGTGAGCAAAGAGAAGAAAAATGATGTTGCAGCTTTACTCAAGTACTTCGAAATAACTGACGATGCAAGGGATTTCTACAAAGATGTGCTAGAAAGCAACTGAAAGTAAAAAATAAAATAATAATAATGTTCAAATAAAATTTAATTTAGATTAGGTAAAAAAATGCTATACAGTTTAGCAACTTCATGATACATATTGTTTAGTTTAATGTATGCATTATTGTGTATCTAAAATAAATTATGTAACAATATAAAGAAAAAATGTTAAATTAAAATTAAATTACATAAAAATGTTATTCAGTTTACTTTATGTAATACATTGTTAATTCAATGTATCCATTATTGTGCATCTAAAATAAATAATGTAAAAGTGTATGTCAAAAATCAATAAATACGGGAATTTATGCAAAAAAAAAAAACAAAACAAAAAATAGACAAAAGAAACAGCATTACATGAACATCTTCCACTCACTACTTATCATTTATCGACTTTTGAAAAAACCTTCATAAATTGACATCTGATTTCAAATAGTAAACAATAGACTGTAACAATTTTAATTACGCCATCTTGTTCATTTATTCATTGAATTACATGTGCTGAAATACACATATTTTTAAATAAAAATTAATCTTGTCAAAAAACAAAAAACGCATTTTCTGAAAAAACTTGTTTTTGCATATATCGAGTTTTGAAAAAACGCTCCTCAATTGGGGTGTGGAAGACTCGCTACGTGTTTTTATTTCAGTTGTATGCTAAAATATTACAGTTACGTAAGTTTCTATTCAGTATTATTTCTTTATAAGTCTTTCAGAACATATTTCAGTAACAAGATTGTAATTTCTTCGACACATGTGGCGTCAATATAGAAATGATGGTGTGGTTTCAAATCGTAACCACCATGCAAACAGGGTAATTATGCTTACCATATGCAACAAAATGTTCCATTTTTGTGTCAGCTTATTCATCATGGCTACAAGGAAGAGATGGTTGGTGACAATCACGAAGTGTTTTTGACAACTTTTTCACAAGTCTGAATCTGATGATCTCTAAGGCAGCAAAATATCTATGCATGTGGTACAGTTAGACATGGGCATATTGGTTTACCAGACGACGAAAGAAGAGACCACGACATGAAACATGGTGAGAGTGATAGCCTTACATCATATGCTGGAGTGTCCTGGCTCAAGTGGAAAGATAGAAGGTCCATTATTTTCCTTTCTAATTACCACGATCCATCTATTGTCGCCACTATTTCAAGGAAAGAGAAGAATGGAACAACCACCGAAATTCTTGCCCACAACTCGTGAAGGACTACAGCAAACATAAGGGTTATGTTGATAAAGCTGATATGTTGAAGTCCTCCTACGAGATTGATAGAAAATGCAGAAAATAGTGGCACAACATTTTTTGTCATTTTGTTGATGTCACTGTAACTAATGCCTTCTTGGTATATTCGTTGGGAAGTAAAGGTAGAGAATTGACTTTGAAGAATTTCAGGTTGGTTATTGTTGTTGATGGCTTGGTCACAGCTAATATTCCAAAACCTAAAGGGAGAAAGACAGTACTAAAATCTGTGCACAACTTCAAGCCAATGATCCCATATGAAAAAAGATTCGACAAGGTGGCACATATGCCTGTGAGTGTATCTTCAAGACTCTGTGCTTATAGCAGCACTAAAGTTCAGCCATATAGGAGTAAATTTGCCTGCAACACATGTAAAATGGAACTTTGCCTTAAAGATACCAGAAACTGTTTCATTTTGTATCCTTCACAATAAGTCTGAAGGCATGTGTTCTGCAGTATTGCATAGTGGTTTTATCATGAAACCACCCATTTTCTGTGTCAAAAATGAAAGTTTTTCAAATTTTAAAAATTTGAGGCACTTCTCTTAGACAAATAAAAATTTAATTTCAATGCAAACACAATTTTTTATTTCCCCCCCAAATGCGTGCATCAAAGGGTTAAAGATGGACATAAAATTAAACAAGTTGATCCTTTTTAATATTTAGGCATCGCAATAACTAAAAATGGCATTGAAAAAACAGACATTAATAGGCATATAGAACAAGCTACAACATTTTTAGAAAGACAAAAAAACATTTGGGTACGATACTGATTGAGACTGTCTTGTGTTATGATTGTGAGGCATGGGCATCACAGAGAGTAAAAGAAGAATTGCAGCTTAAAAATGGATTATTTAAGAAGGAGCACAAGGCTATTCAGAATAAGGAATCAATAAATAAGGAGAAGAACTGAAACAGAAAAGACGGTATTAGGAAAAATAGATAAAGCTTTGAGCTGGTTTCAATACCTGTTGAGAATGGATGTGGAAATATGACCAAAGAGAGTGTTTCATTGGACACCACCTTACAGACGAAAATGTAGCAGACCAAGAAGATCGTTGTATGATGGTATCAGAGAGGCTATGTTTGCATATGGTCTGCAAGAACATGATGCTCAAGACAGAGAGAGATGACATTTAGGAATAGGAAGGCAGCATTACCTGCAAACACTACTACTACTACTACTAGAAATTTCTTTCACAACTTCTTCCCACAATTTATCTCCTAGGTGTTTCCTATGTTTTTTAATAAAAAGTGAGAGTCTTGCATACATACAAACAATTGAAAAATACTCCTAAATACAATGTAAGAATAATATTATAGCACTATAATATAATACACACTGGCCATAGAACAAATAAGGTGAGTGAGTGAGTGAGTGAGTGAGTGAGTGAGTGAGTGAGTGAGTGAGTGAGTGAGTGAGCAGCTGACTTCACACATGTGCAGACTAAATACTGGATCGTGTCCACCAGTAAATAAAACTTGAGGTAACATCACAATTTTGTTCGAGACTGTCTGGGACGAAAGTCCGATAGAGTATGCTGCAGTATCATAACAATGAATATAAACACCATTACATCGGACAGTCTGAGACAGAATGTCTGATGCAGTATGCTGTTGGTCTAAAAGATAAAGACATTCATACTTAATATACTTTAATGTCTAGTATGACCCATAAGTTATTACCAAAGAAATATGAGCAAATATGGATCTGTTTCCTCATTGGTATGTTTTTCATTGTATTCAAATGGAACACATATTTTGACCACTTACTTGTAATGTAAGCAGTAATACTGAAAGATTAACAACTTCAGAAACATTGACAAATGACAATATTGACTATTGTAATGTTTCACATCATCATGTTGTAACATAGTTAATTTAAAGATGAGGAAAACAATAAAAATAAATCAAATAGATATAATTTCATTATTCCATTCCTGCTTGTAACATTGTACAATATGATGTATTTCAGCTAAGCACCACTAACATTTTATATTATTACATCAATTTGTCATAATGTATTGAATTCACGAAAACACGAGCCAATAGTGTTGTTGCTCTCATGTTTTAAACTCCTTTCAGCAGCCAATTGCATTTTATACTTTCAGTCCAGAACCTCTATAGTGTGATTCTAGAGTAACAGTTAAGTATTTAAGGGGTGGTAGTATGAACTATTCTCAGTAAAAAAAAAAAAAAGTTCATATACGGGCCCAATTTTCAATGGATGTGGAAATGCAGCTGTTTGAATGTTACGCATAATGAGCTTTGCAAATGGTATAAAGGAAAAACAAATAATTACGTACAAAAGACAGTATGTGTTGCTCTTCTAAGAACATCTGATGGCAGCACTGTTCATAATAGATGTAGAGAAACAGCTATTTGTAGTTCCCTTGAGTACCAGGACGAACATGTTCCTTCAGCATGACAAAGTCCCTATACATTTTAGCTGTCAAGTGACACATACTCTAAATCTCACGTTGCCCAAACGATGGATTGACTGTGGTGGTCACATGCATTGGCCACCAAGGTCCCCAGACTTACTCCTGTCGACTTTTGTCTGTGGGGTGTGGATAAAATGCGAAGTGTACAAAAACAAAGTAAACACAAGGGATGAATTGGTTGCTCACGAATAATGCTGTCCTCATAAAACAAAGCCTCAGAAGAGCAATAATTACAGTTGTCAACAGAATGGAAAATTACAGTGACTGTAACAATGTACTCATACCATATAAATAAGCAATAAATGCAATCACTAAGTGATTTGTCTTTATTTCTTGCCACTTGTAAGACTTGTTATGCATAACATTCAAACAGCTGTATCTCCATATCCATTGAAAATTGGACACATGTTTATATGAACATTTTTACTCAGAATAGCCTAGTCCATACTAACACTTTTTAAACTATTTACTATTCCCCTGAAACACTCTACATAAGCAATGATTGTCCAAATCAATGTGTGGACTATGTGAAATTCGTGAATCAAATGCTGACAGGAGGGCCATTCCCAGATGAATACTTGATAAATTCTAGGGACTAGAATTCCAAGTTCTTGAATCCTGTACTTCCAAGAATTCACCCTATTCTATTTTTAACTACTGCAGATGATAGATGAAATATAGAGAGGTGAGTATTGGTGGAATAAAAGAGAAAGCAAGAGCACCCCAAGGAAAGACATATGCAACTGCTTCGTTCATAAATTCCATTACGACCAGGCTGGGGGATGAAATCAGCATGCTAGTGCTGAGCCATGGATGCGACCTTGCACTAGGTCATCACTCTGGTGGGTTTCGATTTGAAGGAAAGGTCTATTAATTGTTTAATAAATATTATTATATCATTCCTAGAGGAACTGGCTCACAGAACTGAATATGTAACAGTTTAGGAGAAAGACAAACAAATAAAAATAATTTCTTCAGTATTAGGGATAACGAAAACTAGTATTTTCGCGAAAATCCCGAAATCGATATTTTGCAGTATCACTATATTTTTCACTTTATACATAGCTAGGCTAAATGATCTTTCCAATTATAAACATGTCACTCACGTTGAATGGAATTAGATGTGGAAAACTGGTACCAATAACTTACTTACTTATGGCTTTTAAGAAATCCGGAGGTTCATTTCCACTCTCACGTAAGCCTGCCATAGGTCCCTATCCTCAGCAAGATTAATCCAGTCTCTACCATCATATCCCACCTCACTCAAATTCATTTTAATATTTTCCTCCCATCTACAACTCGGCCTCCCCAAAGATCTTATTCCCTCTGGTACAGTGGCGGATTTTCAGGGGAGGCAAGGGAGGCCGTGCCTCCCCTAATATTTTACCAGAACACAATATGGTAGTAATAATTTCAGCTGAATTAAGATCACAGACAAGTTACAGCAAATGACAAACATTTTTCCTTTTATATTAATTTTACTATTCACTACGACTGAGAAGTAAGTTACGTAAAGTCGACCACATCCAGTTGGTGATGCCCGCTCGCTATATTGTAGATAGTACAAATAATTCGTACTGAAAAATAACAGATAGTGCTATAACCTGTACGGTCGACATCTAGCGGCCTGCAGTGTCTATGCGAGACCGGGAGAGAGGAGTCAGGTACATGATGCTACTCCCCGGTAACCATGACAACAGCAGTTCAACCAATAAGATAGCTGGTTAGAAGAGTGTTTAAATTTGACTAGAACGCTCGAGGGGAGCCGATTTGGAGACGTCCTACCCACTGCTGACAACACTGTACTGCTTATAATCACGGCTGGTTTCGGCTGTATTGGGAAGCTCTCTCTCTTTCTCTCTTTGTGGTTTTAGAAAATTGAGTCACGTGTTGTTAGTTTTCTCTCCCTGCATAAAAGTTTTCATTTATGTTGTTAGATTTTCTCTTGTTTGCGGGTTTTCTTGTTATTTTATTCTTTTGTGTTACGAGATATATTTACTTATACAGTATTTTAAATATATCGATAGTTAGAAACAAATGTAGATTTGTCTCTAGCTTCTTCTAGTAGCAGCTATTCAGTATGTTGTGACCTATTTGATCGGTTTGCGAAGAAAGAGGAACGTCCAGTTAATTTGCTGTAAAATTATACTATGTAATAATAATGAGCTAGACCCGGATTCTTGGTTCGAATCAATTTTGTTGCTATCTTGTTACTCTCGAAATATTGCTTTTCTTGTTCGTTTTATGTAGCAAAGAGTAACATTCTTAAATTCAATATGACCTAAAAAGACCTAATTCGTAGGTAATCTTTACCAAGCCGTTGTAATAATATTAACAGTATGTTGTTTATTTTTATTTTTTCCCGTAAAATCATATAACTTCCTAACATAAGATTTAAAATCCTAAAACATAAATTGGAAAATCTAATTTTAATTTCTTAAAATCTATAAATTCTGCGTTAGGTAATGAGATACGTCACAGACCTTATATTTTTATATTCCCATCATTCACATCTTGGCCTCCTCAACTTTCAAACCCACCGTCCGCTACTGCTCTGGTACCAATGGAAAGAGAAATTCTCAATGTTCATGTTGGCCTACCTTGCAACAGGTAGTATGCACTGTTCACCACTAGAGCGATATGAGACAAAATGGCTACCATTGAATATAGGGGAGCTTTCTGTGTCCTGAATTTCCACCTTTACAGACCTGTTATTTGTGTGCAACGGAGTTTCCGAAACAAGTATGTAGCAGATCCACTCCACGAGCATTCAATTTGTAAATGGTATTACAATTTAAGAAAAGAGTCTACATCTATAACAGAAAGTCAACTGGCTGGCTGTATGTATGCCAGGAAACAGTGGAATGGATTCATACAAGCTCCACATGCAACAATCCATCATCGGAGGCAATTGAGGCATTCCCTGAAATAACAACTTAACATATATTACGTCGTTTTTCCGTTTCCAGCATATATTGCATTCTTAATAACAAATCTTCCTACTTAGAAAATATTATTTCCTTCCAACAATAAAAGCACTTTCTAGAAACATTTGAATGTCGTTCTGCATAATACTGTTTTACGAAATCTAAAATGTTTGATGCTTTGTAACTCAAAGTCAAGATTTTGCAGTTAAGTTCTTGTCTCAGAGAACGCCTAAATTGCTGCAGGTCCTAAAACTGGGGCCACAATGTTCTCCAACATTATTTCTGCGAGAATATGCAAGTTCTAATGAAAACCTATTGTTTTGCGTCATTTTGAGTGATGTAGCCACTTTCCACCTTACGGGTAAGGTTAAAAGAAAAACATCTAGGGATTTTCGAGACAGAACACCCATATGCCAACATGGAGCATGTGCGTGACTCAAAGTGAATATGTTCTGCAAAATAACCCATTAGGAGACGTTGTGTTAAAGAATTATATCTTTGTATAATATATATTACAAGTTATAATGTAAGAAATTATGTTTTATATTGGTTTGATTTTATTCTCAGAACAAAGTGTCACTATACATGGGTTTAAAGGATTTTATTATCGTCGTTTTGATCAGTCACAGTTTTGTATAACGAATTAATGACAATTAATGAAATCCTACTACAGTTGAAAACAATGAAGGTGGCTTCACAATTCGTCGTGTGAGAACCAGAGGAAAATGCGATTTTCGGTTTTTTAAATGTATCTACTTACTTTGAGGAGCTCTATTCGCAGTCAGATCGACATATCTCTACCTATTTTCCTTAGCGGTAAAGTGGAGTCCCGTATCTCCAATCTACTGATTTCTTTTAGAGTCAGATAGACGTATTGGTTGTTACGTTGTTTTGATCCAAAGGAGTCGAGTCTGTTTTCAGAACCAGACAAATGTAACAGCACATACATTTCTCTGACTCCAAAACATGAAGTGTAAGTATGGATAACACCTTTTATGCGTATGCATTAACATGCATTTTACCATAATTAACCTATATTTCAATTAAATATTAATATATTTAACATAATTATCAATTTCATGTTAGCATAAAACACGTCTTATATTGATTTATGATAGTAATTATAATGTCCCGCACTGTTGCATCGTGGTCTAAGGCATCCTGCCTAGGACTCGCGTCACAGAATGCGCGCGCGCTGGTTCGAGTCCTCATGTGGGAAGAAATTTTCTCATGAAATTTCGGCCAGTGTATGGGACCGGTGCCCACCCAGCAACTTGGGGAGCTACGATAGGTACGAAATCCGGTTGTGAATAACACCTATAACGGCTGGGGGGATCATCGTGCTAACCACACGATACTCCCATTTTGGTTGGATGATCTTCCACCTCTGCTTCGGCATGTGGGCATGAGGTCAGCAGCCGGCTGGCCGGTCTAGGCCCTTCATGGGCTGTAGCGTCACGGATTATTATTATTATTATTATTATTATTATTATTATTATTAATTATAATAATTTTCTGTGCCATATGAAATTGAAGTAAATCCTCGTTATCATTATGAAATGGATCACGGAATATAATAGGATATGACATGATCATGGGTAGGCGGAAGCGGGGCAATACGATATATTGTTACAGCTTAACTTTTCCTTCCTTTTCACATTCAAACTTTCAGCGCCTTGTGACATCATGTAGGTATCAATAGTTATCTTATGCGCTATATGATGTTTATTTCCCTCGTTACAAGACAAATTCATTACAAGCATTGTTGACATATGCAATTTATCATTTCACAGACAAGTTATTGTGACTGTCCTGAGCCTTCATTCCAATCAACTTAGCTCGTCTGTTGATTGTATTGACTAATATTTAGAAGAGTGAACAGTGTTTTGATTATAATATTGTTGGAAAATATCTCTTAACCATAAAGAATGACTACGAGAGGACGAAAACTAGTTGACTTAGTACTAAACAATTCGAAGTATCAACATGAACAGAATTCAACATCTAGTAGAGGTAAGAGAAGCTATGTTTTTATTATAAGTAGGCAGTGACTATTATAAGACTAATGATTACTATAACAAAGGTATTACATCGCAGTAATGACAAAGATTTGACAGGCCTTCTCATTTTATTTTAGAGATCCAAGAATCATCCACTGTTGATGTACCATCTTCTCTACTGCAAAATAATAATTATATCGACAGATTATCAGATGCGAGTGAAGTTCAAAATAATGAACTGCAAATGTTTAGTTCGGATTCATCTGATAACTACATTCCCAGTAATGATCAAGAATCAACATCATCTTCATCAGATGGCAGACAGAGACGTAAGAGGAGAAGGGTTGCTGTCCAACAAAAAGAGCCTCAAATAACTACAGAACAAACAGCTAGTAAGCGAAAACTTGTACATTACATTTTTCATAAATTTAGTTCGCATTAGAGAAAGATTAAACTATCTTTAAATTATTTAATTAAAAATTGTTATGAGTCTTTTTAAATGAAATGGACAGGTAATAGTCTGATTATTAAGTTATTTATTTATTTACTTATCTTGTGGAACAGTATGATAGCGTAGTCAGTTACGAAATTACGCAATAGCCGAAAGGTAATGGGTTCGATTCCCAATATGCCATTGGAATATATCATCTATTTCAAACTTAAAGTTGTAATTATCTGTGCCTTTCTTGGCCTGTTATTGAGCAGTTATATCTTCTTTTTCTTATTTATTTATTTGTGTTATGGTTTTGTATACAGTGTAACTTGGTTATAACGACATGCAAGGGACCTTGAAAATTATGTTGTTATAAACGAGTGTCGTAGTAACCGAGATTCATATTATCAGTCTAGTGAGGTGGAAAATGAAAAATAATAAACATAATTAGGCTTATTTTAGATTTATGTATTCACTTTTAAGCATACCATGAACACAATGAAATACATGTACAATTATAAATACAGTATTCTGTATTAAAACAGTTCGTTCATTACTCACCAAACTTATTTACTGAGGAGTGAAGTAATCAGTCATTTTACTCTGTTGTCTCCTACTTGCTCAATATACACTTTCTAAATTAAATTCTATGTTCATTTTTTCAGTTGCAATTTCACTGCTCCTTCTCCTAGCTTCATACTCCCTCCTCTAGCTTCATAGGAATGTTCACAATTCTAATGGCGTCTAAAGTGTCACTCACTTCTCCTGCATTCCAGAGGTCTACGATAGAAGGGAACAGTAAAGGATTTACCAGATTTCAGCAAAATACTTTGGTTCTTAGAAAATTGTATTCCAAACTGAGGTTGAAAATGACGTTATATGCGAGGTAGACGCATATATGTTTGTTGTATTTAGCAAGGTAGAAAAGCATACGTCTTATGGGGAATTTGTTGGGACCACAGAATATTTGACGTTATAGGTGAGGTGTCGCACAAAACGAGGTCGCTATAAGCAAGTTCTACTGTATTTATTTTTATAGAGGTGTTTGTATATTAACAGAAAATGTCTTCATAGAAGATTACAAATATAAATTAATAAAATACAGTAAACGGAAACTAGAATAAACTTTATACTAAGCTATGTAAAGACCAATATTGATTAGGCCTACGTATTGCTTCTTTTTAGGCCATGTTGAAGTGGAGAAAAGTGGCTCACATCCCCTCCCAGCGAACATACAAGTATTTAGTTCCGTTGATTCAATTAATCTCGGCAAGGGTTTTACGTTGATGAATGTGCAACAGGAAGCAGACAATTCGCTAAATTTAGACATTACTGATGAAATAAGAGAGGAACATAACAGAGGAGAAACCGACAAGCGTAATAAATCAAGAAAATGAACAAGGAACACAAAGAATTGGAAGAAAACTATAAGGAAAATAAATAGGCAGTCAGGAAAGGCATACATATCAACTGCTGGGAAGGAAGTACCCTGTAGGGTATTCAAGTACAAAGACTGCTCCAAATGTCCAAGAAAATGCCATCAAAAAATCAGCAAAGCTGAAGCGAGAAAGATGTTTGAGGGATTTTGGTTGATGAAAGATGTAGAAAAACAGCGACAGTATTTAGCACCACTTATTAAGGAGGTACCAAAAGCACGAATTCGTTCTACTGGTGGTCAGTCACGACGAAATGTGAGTAAAACATATTTTTTGCTTAAAGACAGTTGTGAAGTTCAAGTCTGTCTGGAATTTTTCCTTAGCACATTTGATGTGTCAGAAACATTTGTACATAATATACAGGAGAAAAGAGATAGCAGCAATATGATTTTGACTGAAAGCAACAGAGGACATCATCGTCCAGGTTTAAGGAGACCCGATGAGGCTAGAGAAAGAATATGAGATCACATCAAATCCTTTCCTCTTGTTCCGTCACATTACTGTTGACAGACTACTACTAGACTGTTCTTACCATGCGATCTGAATGTACAGATAATGTAAGACCTCTACAGAAAGGAGTGTCAAGAAGAGAAGGTTATCCCAAAAAAATGTTGCCTATAGAGGGAGATATTCAACACTGAGTTCAACTTAGCTTTCCATATACCAAGGAAAGACGTATGTGACCACTGTTACAGTTTTCAAAATCTCTCCAAACCAGAGCAAGAGGCACAGCAACAACAGCACTCCGAACACTTAAATAGGAAACAATCAGCCCGAAATTTGAAAAAAGAAATGAAAGACCGAGCACTAACAGGAGAATGTCATTTGCCGGAATTTGACATGGAAGCTGTGAGATACTGCCCGGCTATTAATGCAAAAGCTATCTCCTATAAAAGAAGACTAGCTACATACAACCTCACTGTGTACAATGCTGCTACTAAAAAGGCCAAAAACTATATGTGGCATGAAGGTGTGGCCAAGAGAGGGTCAATTGAAATAGCATTATGTGTATTTCAAGAACTCAACAAGATTGCTGATGGTCGTCCAGTCTTTCTGTTCTCCGATATGTGCGGAGGACAAAATCGAAACGCAATATGTGCACCATGTTTCTTCATGCTGTCCAAACTCTGAATATTCCTGTGATAGACCAGTGCTTCTTTGAACCTGGCCATTCTGTAATGGAGTGTGATTCAGTCCATGCTAATATAGAGAGCCAGAAAAAATATCAACATCTATGATCCCTTGGGATGGTTTACTATTGTCCAGACTGCCTCAAAGCAAAGATTGTGCGAAGTTATTGAAATGGAACAGAAGAACTTTTTGGATTTCAGTGCTATGCAAAAGGAGCGACTGAAAAATAAGAAAGTTGACACTGAAGGAAAACAGATACAGTGGCTTAAGGTAGTCCGTCTCCAGTTTCGCAAAAGTGAGATTAACAAAATTTTTTTGAAACATAGCAACGAACAAGAATTCAAATGCTTGCCAGTTTCCAGAAAATCCCGAAATTCAGACACACTTTTTCAGCTGGAACCCAAATATCACGGAATTCTCAAAATACAGGAAGAAAAAGTGAAAGATCTTATGGATCTGTGTTCTTCCGGTATAATCAAAGAACAGCAATATGGCTTCTATAAGAGTCTTCTAGAAGAAAGAGTTGAAGAATCAGATGATACTGCCACAGATAATGATGACGAGATTGAATAAGGAGAACGTAAAGAAAGTTCAAAGAGTGTAATAAATGCTGAAATTAACCATCTAGATTTATAAATGTGAACTGTAATTTGTGCATTTACATTAAAACTATTTTTTTAGTGTTACTATATTCTAAGAATTGAATGTGTATCTCCACCATTAATAATTAAAGTTTGACTTGTTTAGATTCATACAAACATATCTCCTTGTCATCCTTATCAAAGAGTGTTTAACACTTAAATATTAAAATATTTTTTTGAAGTTATGATGTCAAGTGATTGTTGCTGAAATTCATTTTCTAAGTCATGAAGCTTTTTCAATAAAGTTCTTACCATTTTGTTTAAATGCATAAAATACTCTTAAAAAAACCTTCTTTCCTCTCTCCTGTAAAGTTGATAAATTGGAGTTACATCCCTCTGGTTCTCACACGACGAATTGCCCAGGAATAAAAAATAGAACGAGAACGAAAACGAGAAAAATCTTGAAAACTTTTAATGTATGGAATTATAATTGCTTTCCCTGAACGGTAGGTCCTGGAATAAGAAACAGAACTTCATGAAGTTTTAACATTTCCATTCCCGGGATTCTTCTGCACATGTAAAATCAGTCACTTTTTCAATTTCAATTGCTCATTGTTCATCGAAATTATCATGGCAGCTATGGAGTTTGAAGAACTGTTAATTACTTACATCCAAGAAAAAGAATTCTTGTATAAGAAGAATGTTCATTACAAGAATGAAAGAAAACGCTTGGTCAACAATCAGAAAGACACTGAATAGTGATGATAAGTTGGCAATATTTCAACACTTTTCTTCTGATTTTGTAAAACTCTCTACATTTCCTTCCATTTAATTTTACATGTCGATATTATTTACCATCCATGTTCATATAAAATGCATACACTTAACATTTAGTGTTAATTTGTTAATAAACTAATTCTAGTAAATTACAACATTCCATTTTTAATTTTAACAAAATTGGAATTAAATATGATATGAAAATCAATAAAGAAAAAACTAAAATTATGGCCTTCTGTGGAAAATACCCTGTGCCTAGCAAAATATGTATAGATTAAAAAATATTAGAAAGCATAAATTAGTTTCCATATCTTGGATACACATTATCTTTTTTCGATGAAGTAGACATTTCACAGAAAATTTCTAAATACACCAAAACAATGGGAATAATTAACACCATTATGAAACCTTCCCTAGTACAAAGGCATACTCGAATTCGCCTTTACAAGACCTTGGTGAGACCTGTACTTTGTTACGGCAGTGAGGCATGGACATTGAGGAAGAAAGACAAAAGCAGAATAAAGGCTAATGAAATGAAATTTATGACATATATAGGGGGATATACGAAATGGGATCACAAACGCAATGAAGATGTAATGGAAGAATTAAAACATTATCAGAACAACTGGATAAATCATCTACATCACATGCATTGAGAAGAATCCCAAAAGTCATGCTCCACTATCGTCCAAACGGGAAGAGATCTCTCAGTCGTCCAAAGAAGCACTGGATTGAAAATTCAACTGTAAGATACTTGAAGGGAAGAAGAAGAAGAAGAAGAAGAAGAAGAAGAAGAAGAAGAAGAAGAAGAAGAAAAAGAAGAAGGAGAAGACTAATTCTAGTTCTATATTTTACTTTGTGTGTTGTCTATGGTATCTGCAGAGCATCAACAATGGTGACGAAAATCGTATCACCTTACTGGACCCTATGAATTTCATCTCTGCTGCATGGGGAGGAACTGATGCTCAGGCTATAGCCAATTGCTGCAGGAACGCAGGATCTTTTAAGGTAGGATTATTAATGTTATTAGGCGAGGCTATTAGTGACCTACTGTGTAAGACTTTCTTTGCTTCGACAGGGAGTTGTTTTTCTTTTATTTTTTTTTTTAATTTGTTAGGAACATAGTATAACAACCTGTGAAGTGAATGCCCTTTTCATGATGGATGATGACGAGGATTGGGCAAGTATACAGGAGAAGTTGAAGGAAATTAACATTGAGGATTTTGTGTCAGTTGACAATGGTCTAGTGCAGCGTTTCTCAAACTTTTTTGAAGTGGGGACCACTTTTTTAAGTCAGAACAGTTCAGCGGACCACCTTACTCTTGCTCCCTTCAAAAGCAAATTTATCATTTTTGTAGTATATTTTAATATTAATATACTTTTATTTTAAAATAGAATTAACTTAATTTAATTAATTTTATATTAGTATTAACTAATTAAGCTAATGTTAATAGAAGATAATTCATTTTTGCTTCTTTAATAATTCAAGGCTATTAGAGTTTGGATAATCTTTAACTTATTAACTAAAAAAAAAAATAAATAAATAAATGCTGGTACTCACATTAATGTGATGAATGAGCCTGCCGATTCTTGCATAGTTGTTCTATATTTGGACATATGCTGGTAAGCTTAAGTCGGAGATTGTCACATACATCGAGTCAATTTCGGTAGCCTACTTTGTTTTTATTAGAGTTAGTGATGAAAACCCTTTCTGACACAGATACGTAGAAACAAACTGAATCATAATCTCTAAAGCACCATTGTACAGTTCACTGTATTCTCTTTTCACTTGTGATACAGTCCAGAAATTAACCATACCTTCCACTCGAAATTTCATTTTAAGCCCAGTGTCATTTGAGAGTTCAATTAACTGTTCTCCTTCACTCAATGAAAGTTTGTTTCAATATCTCAATGAAAGGGATCACAAACCTATGAAAATTCGTCATATTTACTTGGAAAATAAGTTTCAAACTGTGACCTCAGAGTTGTATTATTGGTGTACAATGTACAGTACGTGACCATTTCAATGTGCAGACTGGGTGTCAGCAAAGCAATTAAGAAAGTCATAAATACATGAAAAGGTTCGGTCCTCTGTTATGAATTTGGGTAGTCCCTGGCTGAGTTACAGGGGCAGCGCCAGATGTGCAGGGAAAAGATGGCGAGAAACACCACATTCATAGTGCTTTAAATCCCTCTTTTGTTGTTGAGAGTAGAGTGGGAAGTCAGTAGATGGATACGGTAACAAATTTCATAAAATGTCAGTACTGAGGGAAAAAGTGGAAGGCAATTGCCATGTGTCATTTCCAAACTCTGAGACTTTCAGCTATAGAGTGATACGTAATTCGTTTGAATTTTTTTTTTTTCTGCCTTTTTGGAAGGACCACAAGGGCAGACCTCGAGGACCAAAGGTGGTCTGCGGACCATAGTTTGAGAAACGCTGGTCTAGTGACCTCAGAAATCCACTGTGTTGACATGACTGCAGAGCATGCTGCCACTACCACCCAACATGAAGACAGTGATGAGGAAATTTAACCTGCAGAGGAAAGTGTCCCACACGAAACAAAGCCCTTGGAGCAGTAAATGTGCTCCGAAAATGCATTAGTGTTGCTCCTAGCATTATATCAAATGAAGTTAACTAAAGATAACATTAGGCCTATCCTTCATAATAGCAGTACAAACACATGGCAAACTACAATCATAGATTTTTTAATATGAAATTAGCTGTTATTTGCATTTTGAACTGTAACTAATGCACAATAAGATTTGTTTCTTATAAAGTGGTTTCTCATCTATAGAATTGTCCCGCTTATTACACTTGAAGGCCACAGTTCCATGACGAACATATTAACAGGGTTATACTGTGTTAATATTTTCGACAAAGGAAAGTAAAGTGTGTATTTGAATCAACTGTTCTTGTACTCCTGAGTGTTCAGTTTACAGAACTAATATTACTGTTTATTAAATATCTCTGTAAATAGGTATATTATGTGAAAATGTTTTTTGAAAACTTCCTGCAAATGCAAATGTCTATACTCATCATTTATGCTGGACAACTATAATCTCTGCCGGGTAGCTCAGTTGGTAGAGCAGCTGGCTACAGACTGGAAGGTCTGGGGTTCAATCCCAGGTGGTGACAAGATTTTTTCTCGTTGCCAAACTTTCGAGGTTCACTCAGCCTCCTATAAAATTGAGTACCGGTCTTTCCTGGGGGTAAAAGGTGGTCAGAGCATGGTGCTGACCACACCACCTCATTCTAGTGCCGAGGTCATGGAAAGCCTTCATGGCATGTTACGGGGATACCTTTACCTTTTACCTTTTACTATAATCTCTACATGGTTCGAACATAGTAGACACCTAATGACACATCTGCTGCTGAAAGGAGTAACATCAAGAATATTTTAATTAATATTTGTTTAGGTTTGTTTATGAATTTTCATTTGCAAACAATTGTTAAGAAATATTCACCTTTTTCTATAGAAATTCTCTCAGATCGTGTTAATAGTTTTATTTTCTTTTTAATAATATCACTTGTTAAAACATGAATTATTACAATATGCGATACAATTATGTTTTTTTTTCCCTTAGTATGTAGGCTATATAAAAACTTCACATTGAAAGTATCAAAGTTAAATCTTCAAAACTGACTGGCCTGGTATGGAAAAATATGTACTCCACAAATAAATATTTTGGTAATTCTTTACCATTATGCATTCAAACAATGAAGAACAATGTCATAAATTCGAGAATTAACTTTCTTATATTTACCATTATGGATTCAATTTCCGCACATTTCTCAATATTTTTTGCTTATAGCCTATCTGTTGATAAAAGGAACACAAATATAAAAACTCCTGTATAAAGATGCAGTCACCCTTCTTCAGAATAATCATAAACATCATGTACATAAAAAGTACAAATGTAGTAACATACTTTTCTTGAAGACATGAGAGGAAGAACAATAAACGTTGTTTTATTAAAATTCCTCTTAGGAATTTAATATTAGCATATGGAATTTCATGTACTTCAAGTCCTCTGCAAGTTAAAATTGCAAGGTGGAAAAAAAAAAATATATATATATTTTTATCTTTTATTTTTTTTACTAATGACAGGTACTCAGCTGCTCGTCATTCACCCATATGAAGCCAGTTGTATGAATCAATTCCTCTCATGTCTTCGTATAACATATGTGTTTATAAAAAGTTTACATCTCAACAAATAAACTGAAAAAGCGAAACAAATCTCCATAAATTAAAGTGCTTAAAACAAACAAACAAAGAACAATACGAGATAATAGTTTCAGAAGGACAACTTAAAATATAAAATTATTAAATAACTATTATAAATGTGTTTCCCTAAACCAATTTTTTTTCGCACGATGAATGTTAATTTTATAAACAATTCACACTGGAATAAAATACGACTCAAAACTTATACCAAATAAATGGTATTTTCACTTACATTTCAGTATCACAGTCTCTTTACTGAGATGGAATGTTGGCATTACAGCAATTCCACTTATTTCATGATATATATTTGTAGGCAGGATCAGTTCCAAACTGCAAGAGAAACAATTTCAGTCTAAAAAATCAGATGGTTTTAATGATAAATGAAATAAGTTGTGGAGTTAGTAGGCTACAATAAGGTAACATTTAAAGATATTAAGCTGCATGGGGGTCATGGAGGTAAAGCTAAATTTTTATTTCGTTCATATCACTTATACAGTATTCGAAAAATGCCGTCCAAGAAGCATAATAGTACATTATGCAACGAGCCTATAATAGTAGTAATTAAGACGCGAGTATGTTTGTTTATGAAACGAGCGCAAGTGAGTTTCATAATTTTCATACGAGCGTCTTAATTACCATTATAGGCAAGTTTCAGACGACTTTTTATGCTCGACCATATTTCTAACTTGAAATTATTCATAAGTATTCATGTTATGGTTATGTAAGCGAGGAGCAGAACTGACCTGAATTGTGAGATGTGCGCAGACGCGAAATTATTGATTTTTTCCGAGGCACGAATGTCATTGACCTTGATATAATCTAGAGAATAACATGTAGATTAGTCTTGATATAACCTGGAAATTGATTTAGAATTGAAAAACGAGATGACAAATTGAATTTATTTGAATATTATTTACAATTAACGCCAATTATTATAGTAACAGAACATAACCTTCTGCGACAGTATTGGATTTCCAGCCTCCGTGACTTTTCGCTAATTGTCTTTCGATTGCATATCCGAGAATAATCGATACTTGCTGTTTTATAATGGTACAATGGTGATTTCTCATTGGCTGAACAACTGAATTATAATGAATAGGTGTACTTTAATGAGGTGCATTAAAGGGCTACTACCAGGTATATAATTACTACATTTCGGCATGGTCGAGCATAAAACTTTATATAAGAGTCCAAGACATGTCAAATCAGGAGAAGCTTATCCTGTAACTCGGATTTTCATCCAAAAATCAAATGGAATACATGATTTTCTATAAGTTAACATAGTCCCATTCATGCTTTGGTCTAAGTATCACTCTAAATCTGGGATGTCAAGGTCAATGCTACAAATAAGTGATGGTAGCCTTCATAGCACAGGATAAACAGAAAGAAGAGGAAGGCATGGTACCAGTAGTGATGATCGAAGTCCAAACCTTAGTTGTGTACAAATGTGGTTCATTTAGTTTGAAAAATCAAACTTGAAACTATTATTCCAAGGAATAACATACATAATAGCAAAAAATGCCTCCACAGCAGTCCAGTGGCCAGAGCTGGACTCACAAATACCGTGGCCCTGAGTCTGATCCCCAGCATACCCCTGATTTATGATACCTTTGGCAAGCCAGTGGTCCAGATAACATAGGGGTTTTCTTCGGAAGCTCAGGTTCCCCTGTGGCATCCCAACAATTCTCTACCAGAAAATTACAGGCCCATATCACTTCTACCAGTCTTCTCCAAAATCTTTGAAAAAGTAATGTATAAAAGATTATATCATGATCTAGAAAGATATACAATTTGGATTTAGGAAAAACAAAGGCACAGAAAATGCAACATTTAGTTTAACTGACAAAATTCTGGAGGCAGTTAATAAAAAATTACAAGTTGGAGGGATTTTCTGTGATTTGTACAAAGCCTTTGATTATATAAATCATAAAATGCTGCTAGATAAATTAGATTATTATGGAATTAAAGCAGTTGTACACCAATGGTTTTACTCATATCTCATAGATAGGAAACAGAAAGACGAAATCAATACAACTATGAAATCTGCTTTGACATGGGGAACTATTAATAATGGAATTACTCAAGGATCAATATTAGGTCCTCTACTTTTTCTAGTGTTCATAAATGATCTTGCCCCCTCCCCCTAATAAAAGGCGTAGGTCATCCCATATTATTTGCAGATGACACAAGTATAGTAATTACAGCCAATAACTTCAACACATTCCAAGCTTCAACAGAGGAAATTCTCTTCAAAATATGTGACTGGTTCTCAGTCAATAAATTTGTATTAAATTGTAACAAAACATACAGTAATTCAATTTAAATCCTGTCCAAATTCAACCTCGCAAATTTCTAGCGCAATAATTAACAATAGATCCCTATTAGAAACAACAACAACAACAACCAAATTTCTTGGCTTAAAAATCGATAATGTGTTAAATTGGAAAAATCATATTAAAGAAATGACCCCCAAACCAGGCCTGCAGAACTCGCAAAGTAGGGGAACTATGACGTCAGCCTCACTCCACTTCTATTGGGGATGATCAACTTCCACCCCGAGAATGAATGTTGATGCAGCCGAGCATAACTAGAACGCTGTGACCACACAGGTAGAAAAGGTGGGTGGGGTAAGAAAGGGGAGGAACGCAGTTGCTCTCAAGAGCTACAGTTCTGCAGGCCTGCCCCAAACTAAATTCAGCATGTTTTGCTATTACATCTATGCAAAAGATAGTAAATATCAATATCTTAAAAATATACTTTGCATACTTTCACTCGGTAATGAGTTTTGGAATAATATTCTGGGAAAATTCCACAGGTAGTAACAGTATATTCCTATTACAAAAAAGAGTAATTAGAATAATAGTAAGTGCCAAATCTAGGGAATCTTGTAGGACTATTTTAAAAAAACTACAAATAATGCCTATGGCTTGTCAGTATATCTTTTCATTAATAATCTTCCTCTTATGTAATCGTGAAAACTTTGTAACTAATTCAACAGTTCATAGCATAAATACACGTCAAAAAATGACTTTCATACTCCATCGTCAAGTCTATCATGCTATCAAAAAGGAATGCGTTATATAGCAGTAAAAATTTTTAATAGCCTTCCTATCGATATAAAAAAATGAAACTCAAAACATAAGATTATTCAGAGCCAAATTAAAGGAAATTAAGCACAGAATAAATATGGGAAATGCCTGTTATTATTCGGTTGAAAAGCTTTTATCATCCAGTCTGCTGTCAAAAAATCTGAAAGTTAGAATTTATAAAACAGTTATATTACCGGTTGTTCTTTATGGTTGTGAAACTTGGACTCTCATTTTGAGAGAGGAACATAGATTAAGGGTGTTTGAGAATAAGGTGCTTAGGAAAATATTTGGGGCTAAGAGTGATGAAGTTACAGGAGAATGGAGAAAGTTACACAACACAGAACTGCACGCATTGTATTCTTCACCTGACGTAATTAGGAACATTAAATCCAGACGTTTGAGATGGGCAGGGCATGTAGCAAGTATGGCTAATCCAGAAATGCATATAGAGTATTAGTTGGGAGGCTGGAGGGAAAGAAACCTTTAGGGAGGCCGAGACGTAGATGGGATGATATATTAAAATGGATTTGAGGGAGGTGGGATATGATGATAGAGAATGGATTAATCTTGCTCAGGATAGGGACCAATGGCGGGCTTATGTGAGGGCGGCAATGAACCTCCGGGTTCCTTAAAAGCCAGTAAGTAAGTAAGTAAGAGCCAAATTAAAGAAGTACCTATTTCTCACGCCTTCTATTCTGTACGTGAATTCATGACATTCAATAACGCTTCATGAAATTGATACTAAAATTTTGTGTTGTACTAGTAGACTATATTGTAAATCTCTTCTGTATATATTTCATCTAGACTATGACTATAAATTAAGAGTTTATAATAGTATTAAGTTTTTTGATTTGTTCCATATTCTAGCTGTGAAGCAATGTATGAATACCATGGAATGTTAATAAATACAATACAATACAATATAATCATCATCTCATCTCATCACGGATGTAGCGTAGTCCAGCCTTCTATAGTGCACCATGGGCAATGACTCTGTCGATAAACTGGATTCATATGTGTGAGTGACAAACACTCAAGTATCCGCCATTAGTATTAAAAAAAAAAAAGAATTGCTGTATATAGAGCTTCACGCCTTTAATTGAATACAATAAAAATGAAAAGTGTTTATCTGTGTATTCTATTTAATAAGCATATTCACATTCTATTTAAAACACAAAAAGTATTAAAATTAGTATCATATTAATCAACATTCGTAGAAAACATGAATAATAAACTGCTTCTTTTAAATTATGATTTAATACTTTACAAGTTACGACTATTCTCAGAACATAATATAAGATATAAGTGGCTGTGCATTAAATTAAATAAATACAAGATAGACACATTTTTATTTAACTAAATTAACTAAATTCTCATTTCTAATGCTGTGGACATAAACAGAAACAAGTAGTTATCCTCTAATTTATGAAGGCTCGATTTTTCACATTTTCAATTTTTTACTTCCTTTGGATGCTGTGCGCTCATCAAAGTGTAGTTCAACTTTGTTGAAAATGCAAATGTGTACACTATTCTTAAGGCTGCAGTCACGTAACTTTTCCCGGTGTATCTTTTTAACAGTTCCAAAATAGCAGTGTTCTACCAGCCGCTACATTCTTATTAGAGGTGATATGAATAAAAGTATAGTAAAAAATAAAGCTTATCTCAGAAGTCGGCCAGCTGCCACTTGGTGAATTTCTCTATTTTTTCCCAAATACCACAAAGCTTTATCCAATCTTCCTTGATTGCCATGATTGTAGTTTTTCTTGGAAGAGATAAATGCAGTTACTTTCCGCACACCACTCTCTCTCTTTCATATCTTAAAAGATCCCAGGAGGCCCCAGCTTGGAGGTGAGGTTATGATCAGAGCAAAGAATAAATTTCCTACCTGTTTTGTTTTAATAACATCCAGACTTTTCAGACCAATTCAATTATATACCATATTTGTTGGTTGTTCATCCAGCTTCTCTTCAGTCAACACACAGCATTCTTGAACTCGTTTTTTGTTCAAAAAAGATCCTGTTCGCCTGGCTTTATTCACAATGTTATGAACAGTTGTCCTGCTAGGAATTGTAACATCTGGAAACTTACAATGGAAGTTTGTCCTGCCCTGTCTTGCAGAAGAGTATTTCACATATATATCATACAAAAAAATACCTTGTTCTAAGGTATACTCAACCATAATAATGAACAACTTATCACAAACACAATTTTTCTCTGATGTGCACAACCATCCTTCATACGCAACAGATACAACTCAACTAATGGAACTTGCTGTGAGCTGCAACACTGACATAGTAGTAGGCGCAGGAACTATCACTCAGTGCAAGGATGCCGCAGCAGTCCATTCTGTCTCTAGATGCACTGTAGCATGTACACAGAGCTTGCCTCAAGGTAAAGTGGAAGACGACCCCACAACTTATACCTTAGCGAAGTACCTATTGTCGTCACAGCAATTTCATATTCTCATAACTAATATTAGTTTCATTTCTCACATAATTTTTATATTTCTCGGAAATTATATTTAATTTTTTACCGAGAGAAATTCTGAAATTAGATAATAAATCAGCAAAAACAAGGAAAGATGTTAATACAGTAAAATCTCGTTCTAGTGTTTCTGTTTTTAAGGAATAATCTGTTAAGTCCCAGCCAAGTTACCATAAGAATAATGTAATTAATTGTCACTTTTAAGAAAACTGTTTTAAGAAAATCCTACTTTTAAAGAATATTTATCAATTGGATTTTGTGATCATGAAACCTAAAATATCGAATCGATGTTCAATAATCAATATTACCAGTTATTCAATAGTGCATCTCAATTGATAGTAATTCGATGCCATGCAACTGCATTATTCTTTATAGTTATTTTTGGTCTTGCTTTGCGTTCCTTTCACAGAGTGGTTGCTTTGCTTGCTTTGTTCTCACGAGTTATGTGGATCCTGTTTCCAAGTTTTTTGTTAGTTAATGCTGTTTATGCATCATTATAATGGTGACTAAATGGAAGAAATTAACTATCGGAAGGAAACTGAAAATAATAAGGGATGTCGAGGTTAATACTCAAATAACAATATCGCATATGGCAAAAAGACATGGTTTGCAAAGTACTTCATTATGGGAAATAATGAGGAAGAAAGAAGAAATTTTCTATGCTGAGTTTCAATGTGGCTCGGGTTCAACCAAACAGAAAAACATTCGTGCCTCATCACTTGAAGAGTTGAAAAATATTATAATGAAATGTATGTAAATAATAATTGTAGGTCTAATCGAAGCTCTGGAAACTACAGTGGACTAAAGTGAATCTGCTTGGCTCATTACCCAATTTTTTTTTGCACTGAATTTATTGCATAGTTTATTCATTTTATCTATTTTAACACGATTCAATTGAGCACAGTTAAATTCGGATTATAAAATAATGGAATGCTAAGCTATAACTGTATACTAAAACAATACACTCTTGTTCGTTAATTCTCTGAGATGAAAATGAATGTGTACATAAACATTATTTTAAGAAATACAGGAAACGAATATACAGAATAGCCTATCAAGTTTTCTGTGCATAAAAAGCTGTTTTAATCTTACCTGTCCTCGATTCACTCAGAAGTTACTGTAATAACATTACAGCATAATGTCCATCTAGAGAAACTACACTTTCCAATAGTGAAATAATAATTATACAAATCGCTTAATTAGCTTCTGAGATTACTTCATACAAACACAGAAACATTCTCTGTGTGTTAATAGCTTCGGTTTGTTGTTGTCCAAGGTCCCATATAGACGAAATCATTTATTTTTATTTCATTACAGCTCATTAGGTGGCACTGTTATTTTAAAACTCATTTATCTCATTAAATATCTGTCCTATCAAAATTTTTCATAGAGTAAAACTTACCGGAAATCATTTTTAAAGAACCTTTTGATATGTAACATTTTTCATGAAAATCAATAATAAGGGAGATATTTCGATTTATTTAACCCCCCTTTCTAATAATGTATTTTGAATGCCATATAGCCTAAAATCTAAATTACAACGAACTTAATTTATATTCCAATTTTCATATAAATCGGTTCAGCCATTATCACGTGAAAAGGTAACAGACAGACAGACAGACAGAATACAGGATGGTTAAAATTATACATGTTAACACCAATTATTTTTGGAAAACAGAACATTACCAGAAAAATTTCGGCTACAGATTTATTATTATTATAGATATGATTCCATGTTTTCGTTTTCAATTATCATTATTTTAATAATTATTCCTATGCACTTTCATTGTAATTTTTATCATTTTTAATGTTTTTGTTATGAAACTGTCATGTGCTCAACTGTTATTGGCCTCTGGCTGTTGTACAGCACATTAAATATTAATAAATGAATAAATTATTATAACTACAACAATAACAGTAATAACATAACATATGGTTAACATTATTATTATTATTATTATTATTATCATATTATTTTATTATTATTATTAAAAGAAAAAAAAAAGGATCCCCGTAACATGTCATGAAGGCACTTGGGGGGGGCCTGGAAGTAGAGCCCCATGCTTTCCATGACCTCGGCACTAGAATGAGGTGGTGTGGTCGGCACTACTCTCTGACCACCTTTTACCCCCGGGAAAGACCCGGTATTCAATTTTATAGGAGGCTGAGTGAACCTCAGGGCCATTCTGAAAGTCTGGCAACGAGAAAAAATCCTGTCACCACCTGGGATCGAATTCCGGACCTTCCAGTCCATAGCCAGCTGCTCTACCAACTGAGCTACCCAGCCGCCATTATTATTATTATTATTATTATTATTATTATTATTATTATTATTATTATTATTATTATTATTATTGAGTGGTGATGTTCAGACAGCAACATGTCTTTCTGACATTAAACACATGACAAGTATGCACTGCATTATCAAATGGACACAGTCCCTGAACGCAAGCTTCATGCTGTAGGAAAACAGAAGCAAAGGAAGCTGACTACTGTACTTATAATTAAATACAATCCATCCTGTATTTAGTGGTTCCGAGGCCATCATGTGGCTAAGATTTCTTATATATCAATTCCAGGCGTCTGTTTTTCATTTCTGAAAAAATGTCTATCACTCGTTCTTTGAACACAACATCTTCAGAACACTGACTAGAAAGCTCCCTTTCAATTGAAATTGTAGTTAGACTGGATGACCTATTATTTGTCATGGAAATTCGGAGATAGTGTTTAATCCTTTTTAATTTGTTACTGAACGTTCTGTAGTAGTCGAACTCACTGGAATGCTGAGAATTAGCTGAAGCAACTTTACTATCTACTCATATACTGTTTCGAGCTCATCTACTATGAAAGTCAATAATTCAATGCAGGATTTGTCCTTATCTTTTTCAGAACTGTAGATATTAACCAGTTCATTTTGTAGTGCTACAAAGTTAAACTCATTAGGATAGGTATTTTAAGTTTTTGAAACTGAATACTAGAAAATGTTTCTTTGAACTGGGAAGATCTTTTATGGTTTAGGAGTTCTACAAATGAAATTTCGTCGAAATTGCTGAAACGTTCATCTAAACTGGACTATGATGAAATCAAGAATTTCAAATGCAACACGTTTGTAAGTTTCAACAAAATGCTAGGGTTGGAAGTCTTCCTGGTTGTTTGTGTTCAACTGCATACTCTCTTGAAGACACTCATGTAATATTTTTTCTGACCGTAGAGATGAAATGTTTGATTTTGCCATTCTGGTTTCATTTATGCATAAGTTTACATCACTTGTGTACTTAGTTTGAAAAACATTGAACAAATGTTTAGTGAAGATAAAAATCTTATTGAAAAGATACAAGATAAATGTGAACATTAAAGAATCCAAAATTCTCAGAAGTTCTATTGCATTATTTACATATTCAGAATCCCAGTCATCAGACTCAGTTACACAGTTCACCGAATTTCTCAACTCTTTATAATGGTGCTTGATGGTGGATACAGCTCGTGAATTGTAATTCCAATGTGTTTGTGCTGGATGAGGTAGCTGAAACCCAAGTTGTCAAAGCAGTTCTGCACAGGAAGATGATTTACTCAAGAAGGAATGAAATGTAGTGAGGTTGCAGATGAAAAGTTTAACTTCTTTAATTGGTTTAATAGAATCAAATTCAGCTGGTGTGCATAAAAGTGTACGAAAATCGCTTCGACATATAATGGCTTGTACCACACCATGACGTTCTGACATAACTGAAGCAACATCGTATGTCTGACAAACAAGTTTCTCCTCCATATTGTATTTTTCTAGGATGGTGATGATTTTTTACAGCCCCTCGGCAGTTTTATCAGATGAAATCCCAAAAAGCGTTCTCTGATACTTTTACCATGAAACATATCTGGCAATGATACTGAATTGTGCTTTTACAGAAACATCAGTTGTCTCATCAGCCTCAATTAACACAAAAGTTGCATCATTAATTTCCTTCTGAATGTTCTCATTGATGGCAATAGTGACTGAGTCAATTAAATTGTTCTGAATATCTGAAGATGCACCCCTAAATACTGTACTACTTTCCAAATGATCTTTCATTAATCCCTCCTCCACAGCCAGCAGATTTAGAGTTTATAAATAATTCCCTTTATTGAGAGAATCTACACTCTCATCAGGTCCCCTGAAAGCTTGTTCTTGCTTTCCTAAACGACACACAGCACATCAATGAGGTGCCCTGTAATTTTTCGATTATGCAAAACATTTCTGTTGTGTCTATCAGCTTCAAGACGACGGGCACTTTCTGAAATGCAATGATTGATTTTGTATCTTTCTAACATATAAAATGCCTCAGAATTTTTTATATGCTGCTTATTTGTGGCATGCTTAGAAGCCTTAAGTTCAAAGTTTTTCAGTGCTGTCAGACCTCCTTTCAGGCGTGGATACAAGGGAGGGTCTAGGGGGCTATAGACCCCCCTATCACATCAAAGAATTTTTTTATTTAAAATGTACAAGCATTATTTTTTCATCCATATAACTCATGTGATTTCTTCCTCTCTAAACTTCATATTATTTTGCTATTTTACTTTCGCATACAAACTCTCTTTACAGTTCACAGTGAATAGATTAGGTAGGTGGTTGCATTCCTTAGGAGTCGTTACCATTAGATTTAACAATAGCTCGGACTTCGGAATGGAAATCTAATGGTATCCACCCCCTACCACGCTGTAGCTAGGCTGCTACCAATATCTTTGTTACTGTACTTTTAACTTTACAATAGCCACTACATTAGACTTAGTGATCAGTTCGTACAGGTGAATTATTTAGTGTAATATAGTTATGAGAAATTATAAAATGTCGAAACGTAAGTTTCAAACAAATATCTTACAATTCGTCAAGAAGCCGTGCGGTGAAGTGAGAGAAAAATGCAGTACGGATGACAATGATACAACTGACGAAGAAAAGTGTATGCCTGTTAATACCATAACAGTGGAATCGGTTATGTGCGGTGAAAGTGACGATGCTAGTTCGATGACTCATAATGTACTAGATATTGGTTGCTTAGTCGAAAAAGAAGTATGCAGTGATGAGATAAAATACAAAGCTCTAACAAATCTAAATGATACTAAAGGATATTCTACTGGAGCTAAATGACAGCTGTAAGCAGTATGGAATGAAGATAAATGCAAATAAGACGAAGAGCATGGTCATAGGAAGGAAAATACAGAAGATAAACTTGCGAATTCTAAATAAGGCAATAGAGCAAGTGTACAGCTTCAAATACTTGGGGTGTACTATAAGCAGTAACATAAGCTGCTGCCAGGAAGTCAAAAGAAGGATAGTACAAGCCAAGGAAGCTTTTAATAGAAAAAAAAAGCATTTTCTGCTCACCTATGGAAAAAACTAAGGACGAGACTAGTGAAGTGCTTTGTATGGAGTGTGACATTGTATGGTGCAGAAACATGGACATTATGACGAAGTGAAGAGAAGTGAATACAAGCATTTGAAATGTGGAAATGGAGAAGAATGGAACGTGTGAAGTGGACAGACAGAATAAGAAATGAAGCTGTGTTGGAAAGAGTGTGTGAAGAAAGAATGATACTGAAACTGATCAGGAAGAGGAAAAGGAATTGGTTGGGTCACTGGGTGAGAAGAAACTGCCTACTGAAGGATCCACTGGAAGGAATGGTGAATGGGAGAAGAGTTTGGGGTAGAAGAGGATATCAAATTATAGACGACATTAAGATATATGAATCATATGAGGAAACGAAAAGGAAAGCAGAAAATAGAAAAGATTGGAGAAAGCTGGGTTTCCAGAGAAAGATCTGCGCTTTGGCAGAACACTGAATGAATGAACAAATCCGTGGGTTCCAGACGAAAAATATCAATTTTCGAAGACACTAGAATCGGAACAGTCTAGACAATTTCAGCATGCGTGGCTTAAAAAATTTCCATGACTGTCTTATAGTAAGAAGGATGAAGGTGCGTTCTGTCATGTGTGCATTTTATTCGGACCTAAAGAGGGAGGGTGAAGTAAAGCACATTACAGAATTTAGTTACGAAATCTCTAAGAAAATTCAAAAAGGCCTCTGAAATATTCAGGAGACATTCAGAGAACAGTTATCACAAAACTTGTCCCAATAGTAAACACAATTATTTTGTGCGGCCGACAAAATATTCCATTAAGAGGACACAGGGATGAGGTGTGATTGACTTGGAAAGCGAAAACCAAAATGAAGGTAATTTCAGGGAGCTTCTTAAATATCGCATTGATGCTGGTGATCAGATTCTGCATAGACATCTTAAAAATCCCCCCCAAAAACTCTTTTCTAACAAGCAAAACAACGCAAAACGATCTCATAAACTGTTGTGGCATCATTATTGAAAAGAAAATTGTTGAAAAGGTTAACTAAAGTGAATATCTTTCTATCTAAATAGAGGAAACTACCGACATCAGCTCCAATGAGCAACTATTATTATGTGTGCGATTCGTAGACCAAGAAAAGTGTTACTTGCATGAGGAATTTTTTAGATTCGAAGTGGTGCAAGATCTAAGTGGAGAGGCATTGTCAAAAGTTGTTTTAAGTGAACTGTGGGACTTAGGTCTAGACTTTCGAATCTTCGTGGACAGGGTTATGACAGCGGTGCTAATGTGTCGGGAAAGTTTCACAGTGTCCAAGTGCAAATTTTAAACGAGCAGCCTCTCGCATACTATATGCACTGTGCATCAAATTGCCTAAATTTGTCACTTTCAAAATCGTGCTTTCTTCCCAGTGTTAGACAAACTGTAGACACAGTAGCTGAAATAGCAAGATATGTTAGGGAGTCTGGCAAGCGGTCAATCATGATGAAAGAAAAAATTAGTCAAGTATGCCCTGAACACAAGAAAACGAAAGTATGCCCTGAACACAAGAAAACGAAACTAAAGACCTTGTGTGAAACAAGATGGATTGAATGGCATAATGCAATGCTACAATTCTTAGACATTTTCTCTGCAGTTATATGATTCCTGGACGATTCTGAATCCCATGGTACAAAGACACATTTGATGCTTAACTCCATTCTAAAATTCGAATTCATAATTGCATTGCATATTTTAGCAGAAATATTTGGAATAACACTGGGTGTTTTGCGGAAGCTACAGAGCCCAAATCTCGAACTAAGTCAGTGCTACCAGATGGTTGAATGTGTCATGAATACTCTTCAGGCCTGCCGAGACAATAACATTTATAATTTTCTTTCTGAGGACGCATTACATTGGCTCAATCTGTACAAGTAGAAGTAAATGTACCCCGAGTTGCATCCAGACAAATCCATTGCAATAATATTCCGTCTAAGTCTCCTAAAGATTATTACCGCCTCAATGTATTTCTTCCTTTTCTTGATCACCTTCTCAGTCACTTGTCAGGACGATTTTCGTCTGCTAGGCACAGTCATGGAATTAAACTCCAATCCTTGATTCCTAACTTTTTACATGATCCTGATAAAAATATCGATGTCATCCTACAAGCTGCAATGGTTTATGAACAGAATCTGCCAGGAGCTATTCCAGAACTTAGAGGAGAGCTACATTTGTGGTTTCAATTTTGGAAGGAGCAACAAAAAAAAACCAGACACGGCTATAGAAACTTTGTTGCATACTAGGAATAATTTCTATCCTAATACAAGAGAGCTGCTCACCATATTATGTGTCATGCCAGTGACAACTTGCACTGCAGAACAGTCATTCTCAACATTGAGACGTGTGAAAACCTACCTCAGACCGACGATGAACCAGGACAGACTGAATGGTTTGGTACTGCTCAACATTCATCGTAACATCGATGTAAGTCCGGATGAAGTCATAGAACTTTTCGCAAGAAAACATCCCAGACTTCAGCTTCATTTAACTGTAAGTAAAATTTAATTGACTTTCCATTCCTGTCACCATCTCCTTTAGAATTAGAACTAATTGAAGACTTAGAACCTAAGAGTGACAATGTTGTTGTGGTTTATTTATTTGTTTTTAATTCCATTGTTCTGTGTTATGATTGCAATACTGTATTCATATGTTAATTATTATTAGCCCCCCCCCCCTCCCATTATTAAATTCTAGATCCTTGCCTGCCTCCTTCACACAATGAATCTTCTCCACCGAACATTCAGCAATAATAATAGTGATATGCCCTCTTTGTTTTATTTCCTGTCAACCACGTAGGCTACATTTCAAGTACCATTTTTCTTGGAATGTTCTGATATATTTACCATTCTTCTGGGAAATACCTAATTTTGGTCTGGCTATTTTTCCTTTTAGATCCACTTTTTGTTCAAAAGTTAAATTATTTATAGAATTATTTAACAAAAAGTCAACTGAATCGAATGAGTTGTGGTTAATATCTACAGCATCTTCCATTTTTGTTTGCTAAGTACACATTGTCATTATAATACAAAGTATATCACAGTTAAATAAACGTAAATCACAACACTAAAACACTAGAATAAAAGAAGCTGCATTCGTTATTAAGATGTAAATGTGGTTGCTCTACTCAAACGTCTAGCATAACGCGAGCTACAAGCTCAAATAAACCGGCTTACTGGAGCAGTGTGAATATAATGCGTCTTTTCCCTTTCACCCCAGGACAGATCTAGGAGCACTCTGTGGCTGAATGTTGTCAGCCTAACCTGCGCATATCCAACTGCCCGCTCCCCTCACTTTACCCACTCACCTCACTTTCTACAAACGTTCATAGTGATCAGTCCATTTATGTCGCTAAAAAATAAACAAAACGCGGATACGCTCCTGTTTTTAATTAACTAAATTCTAAATTGATCTTGTGCCTTCTTCGAAAATGTTTAGGAAAGCTCAGCTTACCCTGCCTACACAGAAGTTTCGCCACTGACTATAAGCAGTAACATCAGCTGCTGCCAAGAAGTCAAAAAGAGAATAGCAATGGCAAAGGAAACCTTTAATAGAAGAAGGACCTGCGGGACTCTACAGAGAAAATAAAGAAGAGACTAGTGGAGTGCTTGGTGTGGGTGGAGTGTGGCATTGTATAGGACAGAAACATGGACATTATGATGAAGTGAACAGAAGCAACTACAAGCATTTGAAATGTGGATATGGAGAAGGATGGAGCATGTGAAATGGACACACAATAAGAAAAGAAACTGTATTGAAAAAATGGGTGAAGAAATAATGATGCTGAAACTGATCAGGAAGAGAAACATGACTTGGCTGGGCCACTGGTTGAGAAGAAACTGCCTTCTGAATGAGAGAGAGGGGGAGAGGGAAGTGGAGGGGGAGGGAGAGAGAGGGGGAGAGGGGGAGAAGGGGGAGAGGGGGAGGAGTGGAAGAGGTGGAGCGGGGGAGAAGGGTTATGGGGTTGGAGGGGAGAGGATGGGAGAGGGGGAGGGAGGGATCGAGGGTGAGGGGGAGAGAGGGATGGAGGGTGAGGTGGAGTGGGAGGGAGTGAGGTGGAGTGGGAGGGAGGGAGGGAGGGAGGGAGGGAGAGGAGAGGGGAGAGGGGGAAGGGGTGGGGAGGTGGAGAGGGATGAGTGGGGGAAGGGAGGAGAGTGAGAGAGAGGGGGAGGGGAGGGGGAGGGAGGGGGAGAGAGAGAGAGAGGGAGAGAGAGTGTGTGCGTGCATGCGTGTCAGAGGGAATGTTTCGCCTTTAATATTAAAATAAAATTGGCTTCAGTCGAATGTATAAACCATAATCAGCAAAGATTCACTTTTACTTTTTCAATAAGCCAAATCAATAAAGACATGCAACTGCATGAAGTTCCACGGTCTAGTAATCAACAACGTCACTAACACTAGTCTTCGGGAATCACTCTGTTGGTAATTCGTCCACAACAGTCTGATGATCAGCAACCTACTTCTCCTCATGAAGGATGGTAATTTTTTTCACATTACAAACCAAGTGAAACTTCGAGTCGGAACAAGATTCGAGAACTTCTAAAAGAACTTATACCTTACAACCATACTACAATACTCAAAAAGACAGCATGAAAATATTTCCATACATAGCAAACAGTGGTCAGTTTTGTGCAATTGTGTATCCTGTGTACACGAGTAAGAAAAACCACTACAGAACTACCCTAGAGAGATACATACTCATAGACACTTATGGAAAACCAGCCTGTGGGGTTAAGCGCTGTACTTCTGTTAAGAGACAAACACTTTCAAGGACACTAGTACTTCTCACAATGGGACGGGCTGATAAGTTATCAATTATATTTATCATATTCATACAAATTTTTAGTGGATCTTCAGCAGCAATTGATCCATTTTGTGGCACAATTATATTTATAACAAGCAAAACATATGGCAGATGGCGTCAATAATAATGACAGAGTAATAATGACATTCTTTTTTATGCTATAGAATAGAATATGGTTTTGGAAACTACTTTCTGTTGCAGTGTTTCATTTCACACCCTGAGATTTTGAAATAAGCCTCGAATCAATGTAGGAGAGGGAGAGAGAGTGTGTGTGTGCATGCGTGTCAGAGGGAATGTTTCGCCTTTAATATTAAAATAAAATTGGCTTCAGTCGAATGTATAAACCATAATCAGCAAAGATTCACTTTTACTTTTTCAATAAGCCAAATCAATAAAGACATGCAACTGCATGAAGTTCCACGGTCTAGTAATCAACAACGTCACTAACACTAGTCTTCGGGAATCACTCTGTTGGTAATTCGTCCACAACAGTCTGATGATCAGCAACCTACTTCTCCTCATGAAGGATGGTAATTTTTTTCACATTACAAACCAAGTGAAACTTCGAGTCGGAACAAGATTCGAGAACTTCTAAAAGAACTTATACCTTACAACCATACTACAATACTCAAAAAGACAGCATGAAAATATTTCCATACATAGCAAACAGTGGTCAGTTTTGTGCAATTGTGTATCCTGTGTACACGAGTAAGAAAAACCACTACAGAACTACCCTAGAGAGATACATACTCATAGACACTTATGGAAAACCAGCCTGTGGGGTTAAGCGTTGTACTTCTGTTAAGAGACAAACACTTTCAAGGACACTAGTACTTCTCACAATGGGACGGGCTGATAAGTTATCAATTATATTTATCATATTCATACAAATTTTTAGTGGATCTTCAGCAGCAATTGATCCATTTTGTGGCACAATTATATTTATAACAAGCAAAACATATGGCAGATGGCGTCAATAATAATGACAGAGTAATAATGACATTCTTTTTTATGCTATAGAATAGAATATGGTTTTGGAAACTACTTTCTGTTGCAGTGTTTCATTTCACACCCTGAGATTTTGAAATAAGCCTCGAATCAATGTAATTTGTATCCTGTTAATATAGAAAGTCTGCTCTATCCAGTGGTACTTGAAATGTAAAGAAAGTTACGTCTGTACATTAATACAGTGTATATCATTTCGAAGACAATATATAAACAAATATTTCTTCTGAACAATATTCTTAAGTTTTTGATACGAAAATTTCTTCTATAAATTAAAAAACAATTACCTACTTTTTGGGATAACAGCCCATAAAAAGCAACAATGCAATAGTAAGTAAAACTGTAGAGCAAGTAATTGTGTTCTATTATCACACTGAAAGTGGAAAATATTTTCAGACCAAAGTCAATAAATTTAAATATATGAGGGTTGATTCCTATGCTGTAGCCTTGACTCACTTATAGCTGAAAAAAAAAAATATATATATATAACCTCATTTTTCCACATAGTCCCCTAGTAGATTGGTCTCCCAGCGATGTTTCAATATTTCCACAGCTTCCTGGAAGAAGGGTTGTACAACTCTGCAAACCACTGGTTTACGGTCTGCAGGACTTCACTGGTGGATGAAAATTTCTTCCCACGTAGGTGTTCGAGTTTTGGGAATAGATTGAAGTCACTTGGTGTCAGATCTGGTGAATAGAGTCCATGATCCAGCAATTCAAATCCTGCAGTTGAAATTGCAGCCATTGCAACTAAGGAGTTGTGACTTGGAGCATTGTCTTGGTAGAAAAGAACCTTTCATCACAACTTGCCACGACATTTTTCCTTGATAGCATCCCACAATTTTTCAATTGAATTTGCATAATAAAGGCCTGTTATTGTAACTTTCTGCAAATAGTCTTTTAAATTACATCTTGGGCATCCAAAAAAACAGAGAGCAAAACCTTGTCTCCTGATGGCTGCACCTTGAACATTTTAGGGTTCGGTGAAAACTTATGTTTCCACTCCATAACTCCATACTCTGAATTTTGGTTTCAGGGTCATAGTGGTGAACCCATGTCTCATTCATAGTCGCATATCATTCAAGAAATTTTTTTTTTGTTTGCTATAAAATTAGTTAAATGCTATTTGCAGAGCACTACTTTTTTCGTTTTTGTGTCAGCATCAACATTCAAGGCACCCACCTTGCAGTTATTTTTTTCATGCCCAATTCATTTACCAAGTCGACCTGGTTGGCAAGTTTGTATAGCGCTGGCCTTCTATGCCCAAGGTTGCAGGTTCGATCCCGGGCCAGGTCGATGGCATTTAAGTGTGCTTAAATGTGACAGGCTCATGTCAGTAGATTTACTGGCATGTAAAAGAACTCCTGCGGGACAAAATTCCGGCACATCCAGCGACGCTGATATAACCTCTGCAGTTGCGAGCGTCGTTAAACAAAACATAACATTCATTTACCAAAATATTGTGCACACTATGGTAAGAAGCCTGTTTCCTCACTACACCTCTGATGGTGACTCGATATTGCAGCACTAAATCATGCACTTCATTGATATTTTATGGTGTTGTGACCGCCACCATGTTCATCTTCACACAATGTTCTCCCACATTTGAACATTCGATATCACCTTTTTACTATACCATAAGATACAACAGATTCACCCAAGGTACCTGTCATATCTTGGTGAATTTGAGATGGAGACATTCCCAGGTATTTAACTTAATCAAAGCTCTTTGCTTCACAGGCTAAATTTCTCTACTGAGGCAGCACCTAGGGCCACTCAAATATCTGCTACGAGCCAACGCAGACATGTACAGACTTGCAACTTGGCATGTAACCATAACCCAGTTCAGTCATTCGTGTGCCACAAAACAGAAATTTTAGTTCAACCAGAAACAGGTCAGGGCTACAGCATAGAGCTCAACCCTCGTAGCTGGACTCGAAAACATTGTGATATAATAGATGGATCCAATTCATGTAGTTTAAAAAGTAACTTCAGGTCCAAAAATAACACTCTTTACTGCTGGCCCTTTAAACAGATTTCGATATTTGAGGTTCCAAGATAATGCGAATGATAGGCAGGCCTCATTTATATGAAATAAAATCACACAAATTCTCGAGAATATTTATTAATATAGTGGATATAACATTCCACATGAAACAAGGAATACAGACTAGCTCTAGGAATTTGGATCAGTGGCAGTATCACTTCGTCTAAACGATTTGACAACATATATACAAGCCGGAGTAATAGAAAAGGAATGTTTCGATTTCTACTGAAAATTCATTAAACAAATATTCTTTTTCATTGATCAGATTATCGAACAAATTTTAAAATAAGTGACAAATTTAGGAATTCTCTCAAGAGATGGAAGAATCCTGTAGTATAATACCTACAGTATAACAGATATCTACATGTAGGTATACAAGTTGCTGCAGGGGTTCAATGTTCTTTTACGAACTCTAATTCTTGGCAGAGAAATATAGTATGAAAATTCCAGGGGAGTATATTGCAGGTGTTCAAGGTGTGCACTGGACACCCTGTAAATTCGGTAACCTCATTTTTTATTTCAAGTTCTTTTATATAATGCAACAATAATTTTAATTTATCACAATTTATATGCGTGATAATCTCATTGGAAGTTGACGTATATAGTTCAAGACTAATTTTAATTTATTACCATTTAAATATTTTAAATGCCCGCTGGTTGAATGTGCACACCATCCCCAGAATGGCTCTCGTTTTATAACGTACGCACTGCCTGACGAAGTGGGATGAGTTCTGGTCTGGTTGTCCTGTCCGTACAAAAGAACATCCCCTGTTGAGAGTTACTGCTACAATTCTCTGCGCGCGCAAGTGGCATGGTTGGGATACTCGCTTCTCTCAAGCTCGCAGGCCGCCCTGTATACAGGCAGGTCAACTTGTAAATTGTAGCATTACAAACTATTTTGTTTGATCTGTGTGTTTACTGTTGGTGTGAGTGAATTTACTGTGTTTAGGTTTTACTAGGGTTCATAGTTGTGTGCCAGCACAGGTGAACAATTTAAATTACTTATTTAATGATAATAGCACTTGGAAATGTACACTGTAAAAGATCTTTTGCAAAAGCCATTCTCTTTTCGCCCACTAGAAGAGAAATTACATATAGTGAATAAGGGTAGACCTACCCCGCCACTTACGAATTTAGTGCAACAATATAAAACAAAAAGCGAATAATACACTAGACATTTTTCTATTTCACAATATGAAAATGTGGAATGGTTAGCGGGTTGTGAAACTTCAAATAGGTTATTTTGCTGGCCATGCTTATTGTTTTCTAACAAAAATGAGATTTGGGGTAAGCATGGATTTGCTGACTTAAATCACTTGTCTAATGCATAGCAAAAACATTCAAAATCTCAAACTCATGTACAATGTTTCCTGAAATCAAAACTTTTTGGCAAACAGCGAATTGATACTTTATTTGATGATCAACGAAGAACTGATACCAATAAACACAACGAAGAGGCTAAGAAAAATAGGTCCGTATTGATAAGAATCATTGACGCTATTTGTCTTCTAGCTAACCAGGAGCTCCCTCTACGGGGACATGACGAATCAGATAGTTCTTTGAACAAACGAAATTTTTTAGAATTTTTGAATGTGTTAAAATAATATGATTTACTTTTAGAAAACCATCTAAATTCGTCCACAGTGTTTCGAGGAACTGCTCCATTGATTCAAAATGATATCATGAAAGCTATTACTGATGTAGTAAAAGAAGAAATAAAAAATGAAAACTCGGTTTCATTTGTAGCTATAATGCTTGAAACTTCTGATATTGAGAACAAATCTCAACTATCTACAGTTCTTTGCTATATAAAGGGCGATTCGGTCTATGAAAGATTCTTGGGCTTTGAAGATGTTAGTGCTGATAGAACAGCAGATGGTTTATTTACTCTCTTAGAACGAGTAGTTAATGAATTTGAAATTTCTAATAAACTCGTGGGTCAGACAAATGATGGAGCTTCTGTAATGAGCAGTCAGGTGAATGGCTTACAATCTAAAGTCTTATCAGCCTATCCAAATGCAATCTTCACCCACTGTTATGCCCATGTTCTAAATCTTGTTCTCCAGCAGAGTGAATCAGTTATTAAAGAATGTAAAATATTTTTCCGAACATTGAGTGGACACTCTGCTTTCTTTTCTAAATCCTCTAAAAGGACATATGCGTTGCATGAATTTGTGCAAAAAAAAATTACCCAATGTAGCACCAACCAGATGGAATTTTACATCAAGGCTTTGCCATACTGTAAAAGAATACAGATCTGAACTTTGTGACTTCTTCGAAAATATTATTAAAAATTCTGGTAAATGAGATAGTGAGACTGTCATAAAATCACGTGGTTTTCTATCTTTCCTTCAAGAGTTTGAAACCATATTTCTATTGGAAGTATTTTCGATGTTGCTTACTTATACAGATATATTATACAATCTTTTACAAACAAAACATTTTGATATTCTTTACTGTAGCAGGAAAGTAATTGACATCAAAGATAAACTTCAATATGATAGAGAACATTCTTATTCATCAGTTTGGAACAATTCAATTTCAAATAAGGACGAAGCGGCACTGTCCAGATAAAGCAGAACAAGAAAATAATTATCGCCGGCTATATTTAGAAATTATTGTTTGCCTAATTCATCAAATTGATTGTAGATTTTCTCAACTTGATAAATTAGAATATTTTCATTTGTTACAATATCAAAAGTACTATGAATATAGAAAAACATTTCCTGAATCACTCCTACAGAAACTTTTGACTCAGTACGGAAATTTATTTGATCGCATTGGACTGAAGAATGAATTAAGTGTTCTCTACACTTCACCCGAATTTCATGGAAAGGATGTTCACGAACTTGTTAGTTTTATGCATGAAAATTTCATCTCTTCCGGGTTTAGTGAAGTGCATAAACTTACTAGGTTAATACTGACCATTCCTTGTACTACAAGCTCTGTGGAACGTTCGTTTTCTGCATTAAGACGAATCAAGACCTACTTAAGAAGTACTCAAACTTAAAGACTGTGTAACTTAAGTTTGTTGTCAATCAAAAAGGAGTTAGTGACAAAATGAAGAACAAAGACTCATTTTATATTGCTGTGATTGAGAAGTTCGCATCACAAGAAAGAAGAATACAGCGAATGTTTAAATGAAAGAGGTACGTATTTGAATTACTACTGTAAATCCATGAATGTGTTATTAATAGGGGGCGCATGTTGATGAAAAGTCATCTTTTTATTATTCACATTAGGATGATGCCTATTAATATAGAAATCCTTTCTATGTTAATATCAATGTAGAAAATTGATTTCTTATGTTGCATTTTTCGGAGTTTTTGAACTAATAGATCATTTTTATATTTTTTTTCGGCATTTTTGGTCATTTTTAATACTCTGAAGAACTTTTAGATCATTTGGAATGCATTTTAGTTTCTTCTTTACCGATAGGTCTGTTAAATCTTTTTCTAAGTAATTAGGTCAGTAGTAATTATCTACTGAATAAGTGAATAACAGTGAAGTTTGAGTTTTATAGTTTGAAACGAACTGTAAAGACCATCCCTCATTACACTTGAAGGTTTCACTTCACACAACAGAAGTAATATAAAATGCTTGACAACAGCTTAGTTGAAGTGAGGGCTTTGACCACTATTGTTCTTTTGTTGGTACGAGGGTGTCCCTAGAATTTATGTTTGGAAGGGGAGAAACTTTCACTGTGTCCTAGACAGGATGTTGTGTCCTCATGGAAGGAAAGGGACAGTATTTTTAACACAAAGATTGCAAAAATGCACGCTGCGCCCACAATTATTTGTTTTGTCATTCACACTCCCTCATCTGGAAGATCTGGTAACAAAAGTGAAGAACGGAAGTAGGACGAGACGGAGAATGAAGGCATGACATGGATCACCACTGATTGAAACACACTGTAAACCCTCATTAAAATTTATAATTTTCCCTTAAAGCCTTCATTTTTTTGCATGCCCTTTTCTTTTATCTTAGCCAAATTCCAGAAAGTTGCCTTCTTTCTCTGGCATTTGCAGGGCAGTCATTGAAACAAGGTGATTAATTTTTAAGAAGTTGTGGTGCGAGTACTTGGAATAATATTTAAATGTCATTTTCTTTTAATTTTATGTCATTTTTCCGTTAGCTTAAGGGCATTTTAATAATCATTTTAAGTAGATTTTTAGGTTATCAACATCCGTCCCCTAGTTATTAAATATAAACAATACTACATTTTATATTAAAAATGGCAGTTAATGTTGACCTGATATTTCCCTTAGGCCTATAATAATTGTGCGAGATAGACCAACTATATATTTTTAACAGAGCAGGTTCAGCATAAGCCACTGGAAAATTCTAACACACAAATTAAAAATCATACCATTTGAAGGAAGGGAAACCTTTCGTAGTAGAAGTCGGAGATGTAACAAATTAATAGGAATTACTAACAAAGTATTCAAATGCTCTATGGTGTAGAAAATAAACAAGTATGAAAACCAACAATATCATGGCACAATGTTTTCATATGGCAGTAAAACATGCATGATACATAAGCATAATAGAAAAAGGATCATGGCCACCAAAATAAGTAAAATTAGATAAAAGAATAATTATGGATATGTTACAAGAATTAAGAATAGAAACAGTAACATTTTCATAATTCATAATAAGCATTTCATACGGATAACTATGCACACACAATTGGAAAGATGTCCTTCATAGTGGTGAAGTGTTTTTACCTGAAGTCCTGAATTACCACAAAAAGGGAAGATGATTTTTGGGAAAACAAACAAATGTTGGCAGGAGACTGTAACAGGCTAACAGATCTATATCACAAGGAAACAAAGTAGCGGTGCTATTTATTTGTTGGTGAATAGCATTATAAGATTAGTAATCTTAACTATTCTTAGAATCACATATCTGCGGTATTCTGTGAAAAACTAGTAGCAGAACTGAAGAAAAAGTGACAAAGAAAGAATATAGAAAAGAAGCAACTTTTTTAAAATAGTTCAAACCTATAAAAAGAACCAACCACGTATCAGCCAGACACTTAATGAGAGCACTTACATTTGTGTTAGACAGTACAACAGCTAAACCAACAAAGCCACATAAATACCTCTTATGGAGTTCTTGTGTATCAATACTTCGGATGCAGTTCTTTGAAGGTCCACTGCTGATATGTATTCACAGGATCACACGGCATGAGAGATAAGTGTGATGTTTGAGGGTGAAGAGCCACACATTTCTTTAGAACACGATGTAAGAGTGTGCGGCTTATCTGAAATAAATATGAAGCATTTTCATTATGTATAATAATCGTCACATGTAGCTATATTAAACGGGAGACATATTACACATATATAAAATACTTCAAATTGTTACAGTATTAAAATGTTATGAAACTTACGTTGCATCAAGATCATGAGTTCATTTTATTTATATAGCTGTTGGGAGAAAATTATTTTTAGTATTTTTGTTTAATCTCTTCACATCCATAGCCTAATAAACACTGTAAGATTGAGTGAATTGAAATTAGGGACAGAGAAATGATTTTTAAAGAGCCAAATATGACTATGCATCAAAACCAGACTTCATGAATACCATTTCACCTTATGTAGTGAAATATAAATTGACAAGCAGTGAGAAAAAACTGCACAAATGTCGTACTATATCCATCTAAGAACATCAACATACCATTAATGACATCAATGAATATAAAAATAAGTGACTGAATTCAAGTTAATGTCAATGTGAAACAGTAAAAGCTGAAGTAAGTGAATCAAAAACCTGTGTTGCCAAAGTTTTCAATAACAGAGGCAAAGAGTTCTTTTGGCTTCAGAATGATGATGTGGATGAAGACATTCCTCGAAGTAATATTTGTATCATTAAGAAACTAAATGAGCCTCAGCTAATTATAGGAGGCACAAGATTCTCATTCTCTCTGGACTTGAGACCATACTTTCATTTGTGTGTGTGTGTGTGTCTAATACCTACCCACTTCACTTGCGTGATTCCGGTTCCGCATACTGTGGATAGATGGTAGGGCTGTGACCCATTTTCAAGTTGCACACCACTTCGGTGGGTCATGTTATGCATGATGTGTATCTGTGAAGAGTTATGTCGTGTACTAGGGTGAATGTATGTTACGTGTTCGTGTAAGTGTAGTGTAGGAAATGGGTGAGGATGATGATGGTCAGGAAGAGAGAAGGGAAACCCGGTGCCAGCATGTAGCCTACTCCTGTCGAAAAGCACCAAGGGGGCTGCCAGGCTTAACGTCCTCATCCGACAGACAAATCACAACAACAGTGACATATGGCTTCTCTTCATATGTACTGCGGAGAGATTTGGGATTTAACCCAGGCATATTGGTGCACAATTTAGTGATTAGAAGTTGTGCACCACCATCTCTCCTAGTCCCAAGGTAGAAATTTTACAAGAAAATTCCTGACTCCACTGGGAATTGAACCCGGGCCAGCTATCGCCAGGTTTGTAAAATCCTCGGAAAACGATATAATTTCGTAATGGCATTTCCTTTACAACCCAGTGTACATGTGTGGGATTCACTTCACCGGCCCTGGCTGGAGGGGCAACATCACAGGGGAAGCTGGAAGTGATTCACCCATTCCTGTATTTTTATTAACCCCAATTCGATTCTTGCTTCTCCATTCACATAGTTTAGTTCCTGCCTGTTTTCTTTGTAATAAGGAAATTCAATCTGTTCCACTTATGTATGCAGAGTAGTGTATAGTGTGATAATAGATTAAATGTATATTTAGAAAAGAAAAACTTTGTGTGTCCGTGACAATAAATGTGTCTCTGTGACAGATCAGTATTAAATAATAAAGTTTCATTATTCTGTCTGTGGTGTGCAGTGAACTGTGAAGCTATTTTCTGTATTAAGTATGTATTTCATACATAAAATTTCATAACAAAATACAGATTAGCTTCAGACGAACTTGAATTTCATTACGTTGTATCATATTAATACCAATTTTGTGATGTGTCTGTGACATCGCTAATGTTTTTATCTCTGTTATTTCTGTAAATTTTATATTGTCATTTATAAGCTTACTAAAGAATATCAAGTAGTATTTTGGCACACAAATAAAATACTTCTGATACTTTGTACTTAGTATTTAATGAAAATAGTATCCAATTGGAATGCCTCATAAGAGTGACATCTTCATGCAATCATATATGGTTATAACCTCCTGAGACCTGAGAGTATAGTAGTATAGTATACTATACTATACTTCATACATCAATCAATCTTCTTAATGTATCCAGCTGTTTTCTGACAACATGAAGTCCACTATAGTCCACTGTAGTCTATTCAGTTGTTGTTTTTCACGAGAAATGGGGAGTATTTTGATCGGTGTTCATTATAGATGCCTGTTGCTAGTAGCCAGAGGTGGGGTGTAGTCAATATATACTGCAGGGGTGTGTCTTCTGCAACTGGTACTGATGATTTTAATTTACTTCTTTTGTGGTTTATGGATGGACAGTATAGAAGAATGTGTTCCAGATCTTCATCATGATTATTACACCACTGACAAGTAGGATTATCAGAAATGTGAAATTGGTGTAGGTACAATTGAGTGACAATGTGACCTGTTCTGGCTCTTGTTAAAAATGTTTGAACATGTCTGGGCAAGTTTTTGTACATTTCCAGGTCATTTGGTTTCTTTTGTACAGATTCTGCATTGCATATAAGGATCTCCTTCAAATTTAGACAGATGGATCTCTAAATCCTAATAATGGGACATCAGGAGCTAGGTATTATATTCCAAACATCAAGAAAGTTATTTCACACCATGTTCATCCTCCTCCAGTCTTGACACTGAATTGCTAGCTATTGATGCTGCTCTTCAGTGTGTTACTCAAATTTCTGAAAAATCTATTTGCATACTTACTGACTCCAAGGGAGCTATATTTAATATAATTAAATATGTACCAAACCTATATGCATATAGAATTATTCTAATTCAGAAACAACTAAGTAAACTAAAAGAACTCCAAAAGGAAATAACATTTCAATGGATACCTAGTCATTGTGGTATACCTATATTTCATACATGATTATGATATAAGATGTATGAGCAGAGACCCGAAATATAGTATAATATACCTGCATTTGTGCCCTAACTGTAACTTGCAGAATTTTTTCAGCATTTTTCCTCATGACTTCTTTTTTGAAGTGTAGAATTATAGTGAACTTTAAAAATAAAACAAATGTCTCAGGACAGGAAGGTAATCTTTTTCTTATGTTCTGATTACCTTTTAGAGTGAAATCATCCTTTTGATATACTTTACTGCAGAATTGTTAGAATGTTGTATTTATGATCATAACACTTACTTCAGCATATCTGTACAGTTTTATAAGTACTTCGTGTAATTTTGTAATTATTGTACTTAATGTCTTTATGTGATCCGTATTCCTACAACATCCCCTTCCCTTCTTTGAGTTTGAAAAGTTCTTTTATACTCGTGTCAGTTCAGCAGAGCAATACTTGAAACTTCTCCTTACTCAAATACTCAATACTGACATCCTTCCAAGGATTTGTGTAAAGGCACACCAATCTTCACTTTTCGAGTAGTTACTTTTATTACTAATAGAATGTCCTAGCATAAATTTCATCTAAATAACATGTACTACAATCTAAAAATATTATTGTGATGTACCGAAGTACATATGATATTTCCATGCAGGAATTCTGCATTACAATATGATGAACGATGGGTGAAGTGGGGAAAAATTCTCTCTGATACCAGGACTCGAACCCGGGTTTTCAGCTCTACGTGCTGACGCTTTATCCACTAAGCCACACCAGATTCCAGTTCCGATGCCGGATTGAAACCTCTCAGTTTCCCTTGTGGCCAATCCTCGTGCACTGTGTCACAGATGTGTGACAGTGGCACAAAGTTCAACATACAATGTGCAGAGGTGCACTCAATTTGAGTGACTAAGTGGCCAGGAGCCAACAGAATGAGCGCTGTCTTCAATCACAAAGTGATTACTTTACACATATATTATTGTGATGTACCGAAGGACATGTGATATTTCAGTGCAGGAATTCTGAGTTACCATATGTTGAAGGATGGGTGGAGTGGAGAAAAATTCTCTCTGGCACCAGGACTTGAACCCGGGTTTTCAGCTCTATGTGCTGACACTTTATCCACTAAGCCACATTGGATTCCAGTTCTGATGTCGGATTGAATCCTCTCAGTTTAAGTTCCACCTCTTAGTTTCCCTTCAGTGGCCAACCCTCATGCACTGTGTCACAGATGTGTGACAGTGGCACAATGTCCAACACACAATGTGCAGATGTGCACTCAATACAAGTGACTAAGTGGCCGGGATCCGACGGAATGAGCGCCATGTTGGACACTGTGCCACTGTCATACACCTGTGATATAGTGCATCAGGGTTGGCCACTAAAGAGAAACTAAGAGGTGGAACTTAAACTGAGAGGATTCAATCCGGCATCAGAACTGGAATGCGGTGTGGATTAGTGGATAAAGCATCAGGACGTACAGCTGAAAATCCGACTTTGAATCCTGGTGCTGGAGAAAATTTTTCTCAGCTCCACCCATCATTCATCAATCTAAAAGTAGTTTTAGCATTCAATGTTGAATGAACACCTTTCCGTGAATACCAGAAAACTTGATTTGCTGCAAATGGACAACCTACAAATACATGGGTGAGTATAATTTCTTTGTGTTTGTGTTTTTTTTTTGTACAAATGACTGTTTGTGTTGTCCTAAAATGTGTATTAAGAATAATGACTGGTCGTGAGGGCATTTTGATTGTTCACGAGTCCTCTGTACCTGAGATTTTAAGTAAATCCTTTGAGAAGGACATTAGCTTTATGCATATACAAAATTAGAGATAATGCTTTTCTGCTTGTTTCTTCCTACAGTGATACATAAACTAAACGTACACATGAAAGTCCACCAACAATAATATTATTTATTATACCAGCATAAGTTATTTGAATAATAGTGGTCCTACATCGATCCTGAGCATAGGAGAGATGAATTTTTTTGTGATTTATTATTTCCTAATCTTCAGACTTGAACTTTGACTCATAATAATTATTGCTATTTGTTATTGTTATTATTATATTATTATTATTATTATTATTATTATTATTATTATTATTATTAACAAAATAATAATGATGATGATGATGATGATGATAACTTGATCAGGATATAAACAGAAAACTTCATAGTTTCTTAATGTCAATATGATAATTCAACTAGTAAAATTTTGCTTTATTACACCATATCGTTGGTGTTCGTGCAAAACGTCATGTCAAAAAATTGAAAATTTTTTTTCTCTTCTATACATGCATTATTATGGTGCTCGCATGTAATTGGAAAATATCACACATTTCTGACTAATAGGAGCCGAGTAATTCAGCATTTACAAAACGTCACATGTTCTTTGTCTGTTCAGTAGTTCCTGCAAACTGTCTCATGTTAAACTCACTGTCTCATCATGTGCTAGCAACGATTTCTCAGATATTTTGACGAGTAAAATATATTTTCTTTAATTATAACTGACTGGTAATAAATGGTTATGTGTTATTATTATTTTACAATAGGTTGGGTTCATAAGTATAACTTAGTGTACTCTTTAATAGCAAATGAATTTCTTCATTAAGTTATGTGTATCTTGCCATTATTTCGTTCCCTATTGCAACCATATGTTAATAAATTGATAATGATAGTAATGAGCTCTTGTTGGAGGCTGAGGCATTGAGGACGTTAAAAAATTTGGTATAGAAGAAATCCAGCTACAAACAATATCAGGAAGAAATAATCTAAGGGCTCAGTCCCAATATATTTTAAGTGATGAAGAGAGACCAATAATCCAAGATTTAGATTCAGTTAATTATGAAATAGAAAACTAAGCACAAAGAATAAAAAATAGAACTGACAAAAAATATCAACATCATGAATGTCTAAGTGATAAGGAGAAAAGTACAGTATTCCAAGAGTTACTAGAATCTTCAGATGATTATGAACCGCAAAATGCTCCAGGTGATTCATGTGATGAATCAATGTTTAAAAAACAAGAAGAAAAGGAAACCTAACCGAAGAGAGGAACTACAAACGGAAGTGCAAGCATCTGAAGTACAAGGAACCATTTGAGCTGATAGAGAAGAGAACCAACCTGAAGGAATGCTGGAAGAAACAGAGACTAAGAGGAAGCGGAGCAGGAATGAGTTGTCAAATCCAGAGAGTTGAGAAATAAATGTAAACAAAATGAAAAGAATGAGAGGGAGGAAAATACAAAGGTTTAAAGACAGTAGATGGCAAATATACTGTAGATTAGTTGAAGAAATCTACTAAAGCTACGTTATTCATGTAAATGGACTGCAGTGCGAACTAATTCATTAGCATGTTCATCTCGAACCTATATGGGAAAATAAGGCAAAACTTTTCAGTGAATTTCAAAATTTCTGCTCTAAGAACAATAAATAAAAAGCAAGTTGGTCAGTGTTTTGTAGATTGATGTACAAGTTCATCATTGGTATTTATCAACCTGAAAAGATCAGTGTCAATTATGCATAACATACAATCTAGGTACTGTTCCATCTGAGGAGTACCAGGCTAACCAGAAGAAAAAGGAATCTTCACAGCTTCAGGAACATTTGGAAAAAGAAAAACCTGTGAATAATGACTCATTCTTCCCCTCCTTTTAATCACATTTACCTAATAATTCCATTTTATCAGTGATAATAGTTATTATTTCATTTTAGAGATCGGTAGAAAGTTTAATAAAGTAATTTATTACCAATTATTTTCGTTTGCAACATGTCATAAGTGAAAATCAGTGCATAAATGAAATGCAAATTGTCGTAAGTTCACAAAAATAGAAACATGAGGCAGTTACCAGTTACAAAATAACATCTTTTAAAAGATGTTTTTTATATTAATATTTATAGTTTCAAAGTAATTGATCTGAAACCAACAAAAATATTCAGTTTTTTCTCTTTCCTGAAAAGTTGGTAATTTTGACATAAGACATTTTGCACGAACACAACGATATACTAACACAGTATAGTAATATTTATTCCACAAAAATAAAACAATTTTGTAGTTGTAAGATGTATAGTATAATAATAATCCCGATAAAAACTCACAAAAATATTACTAAATCCTATACAATTATTATATGAAACTGGTGACATTACATGGCCTTCTTGAAATGTTGACAGCAATGATGACATACCTGACATGTTTGACTGCTGCTTTGTTACCACACACCAATTCAACAGACGATGAAACAGATGAAGCAGCCCCAAATATTAATAATGTCCCAGGTAGTCAACTGAACTCTCTAGCCATTATTTGCAAAGATTGATCACATATTGCAGCACTTCCAAATCCCGCAACTTTGACAACAAAAGATTCAACATCTGTGATTCCAACAAAAATAATTTCAAAACCTTCAACATCTAACATCTACAAATCCAGTTACAGCTGCAATATCCCAAGAAACACTGGCACACTCTCCTATTCCACCAAAGTGAACTAAATCATCTCAAAAAGATAACAGGATAAAACAATCATTTCAAACTACAACTACAAGCTGGTCAGCAATGAATACCATAAAGTACACACAGGACACCTTTAGAATACTTTGAACTATCCTTTGACAGTGATATTGTTGGTCTAATAGTGAAGTACAAAAATCAGTATGCTGCGAAATGTAATATGCTTGGAGACTGCTCTCAAGAGGAAATGAAATGTTTCTTAGCTACATTACTTCTTAATGGCTATGTAGTCTTGTCAAGAAGAGATAATGTATTGGGAGAGGTCAACAGACGTACCTAACACTTTAGTTTCCAATTCGATATCCAGAGATCACTTAAGCTTACAATGTTAAACATTCATGTTTGTAATAATTATGAACTTGTTATAAACAACAGATTTGCTAAGGTTCGTCCTCTTATGAATGTGATCAATGAAAAATGCTAGGAGCTTACTTCACACATGAAAAATCACTCAGTCCATGAAAGCATGGTAACATAGTTATGGTGGCATGGTGTGAAGCAATTTATTCGTGGCAAGCTAATTAGATATGGATTTAAGTTTGGTGTGGTGTACCAAATGCTGGATATCTGACGTGGCTCGAAGCATATCTGTGTGTTGGTACATTGCCAGAAAGATAAGATGACAAATACCTGGTTTATGGAGTCATCATGATGTATGTTGACCAGCTGGAAATGCGACCATATAGAATTTATTTTGACAATCTGTTTACTTCAGTTTCTCTTCTGCATGACTTGCAACTCAGAAATATTTGGGCCACTGCAATAATAAGGGCCAACAGAACCAGTAAATATTGTAATTTACAGAAGGGAGATGAATTGAAAAGAAAACCTAGAGGGACATTTGACTTCAGATCTAACAACTCTGACATAATACTAGTGACTTCACAGAATGACAACAGCATGGTTAGTATTTTGATACCATACATTCAACTTGTCCTGTGACGTGTTACAGCAACAGAAAAAAAAGGATAACAATGAACAACCAAGGTTTCACAACTACAATAAGAATATGGGTGGCATCAATAGAGCTGACCAAAATATTTCATTCTATTGAGTGTCTATCAGAGGTTAGAAGTGCACATTTCGTCGATATTGCAGAGCATAATGCATGTCAACTCTATAGACTGGTGGTAAATAGGACCATTTGGCCACCACAATTCTGGAATCAAACTGCCGTGTTGCCATAACAAAAGAAAGACCATCTAAAACTTCGAAGATTGATTCCAGATATGACAAGATTGAGCATTACCTGGAAGTTTTACCAGTGGGTCCTGTTGTGGGAAAGAAGAAACAACTTCACTGTCGCCAATGTCAGAAAAAAGTTACGACACAGTGCATTAAATGGTATGTTTCTTGTTTTATTCAACTTCACAGGAAATATTAACTCAGTGTTAATTTGATAATCCAATAATATTACTATGTTCAGAACACATATGTATACAACTGACGTTCTTCCAGAAGGATGAGGCTGTTTTTCAAAAATCAGATGACTGAAAAGTCTAAAACCACATTGCATATGTTACATAATTTGTAATTAAATGTTTTATTAAAAGGTTAAGAGCAACTCAAATAAAAAAATAATTCTGCCTTATCTGGGTTTAAGGTCTGTATGATTGTATATTTTTATATAGCTGAAATTCACTTTTGCAATTCAAGTTTATTTTACCAATTTTGTGTGCTAACTTTTAGTCAACTTTGTTGTTTAGTCCAGTGTTTTTCAAACTGTGGGGAGGCACCAGAGTTTACCAAGGGAGGCGCGAGAATTTACTCGATTTTTGTACCGAAATTGTAACATATGCATTATATTCGAAATAAAACAAAACTACTTAGTAATAACATTTTTTCTTTTCATTGGTCCTTGATAACAATCAGATGCATGGGAAGTGCACTCTAGCAACAGCGTCCATGACTCAGCGTGATTGTAACTGGAGTAGGCGAGCAGCATTAGTGACAAGTGTCACAAAGTTTAGTGAAGTTTAGAAGCTTGTTCCACTACATCTATTTTCCATTTGAGACTTAGTAGTTCGTGAGTGTGCTATCCCAATGGATAAGTTTTTAAATATTGGTACGTGTAAGAAACGTGAACTGGACAAGGCTGAACCTAGTCATATTCAAGTGGGCTTCGGTTTCATCTGTAGCTACTACTGTCAGTAATGAAGAAATACCTCAATGTGTCATTTGTATTAAAGTTTTGGCAGCAGAGAGTATGCTACCTAATAGGCCTAACCTGAAGCGACATTTTGAGACTGTATACAGCAATTTACAAGATAAGGATCGATAGTACTTTTCCTGTAAAGCAAGGAAAACAAAACGACATGAAAATGCATTTTCTCAACAAGTATCTGTGCTCAAAAAATCACTATTAGCATCGTACAAAGTAGCATATTGTATGGCACTTTGCAAGAAACCCCCACACCATAGCAAAGAACTGATTCTGCATTCAGAAATTGATATGGTTGCCTTTCGCAAATTCTTATCTTTATGAAACTGGATTTTCACCCTTGGCAATGATCAAGTCCAAATATAGATCAAGAATACATCTCCAGAATGAGATGTGCATTGCCATTTCAAAATTTGAACCCAGATTCGATAAACTGTGTGAAACCAAGGAAGCTCATACAACCCACTGATTTGGTTGAACATTATGCCAGTAGCCAGTTAATAACATTTGTTTTTTCTGTTTTTACTATGGTTTGTGATTCTTCCATCGTTAAGTGAATTGACAAAGCAAGTGATAAACATTAAAAATGTATAAGTGTTCACGTAGGCTTCCGCGGCTGGTGTACATGGTGTGTGGATAAGCTTCAGGGCTTCTACCGCGTTGTCTTGGTGTTAGTGGCTGACGTTTCGACCGCTGTCTGCTCTGAAGATGACCAAAACACAGTGGTCGAAACATCAGCCACTAACACCAAGACAACGCGGTAGAAGCCCTGAAGCTTATCCACATACCATTAAAAATGTATATTTTTCTAATTTTAATAATTCATATTTCAAATGTATCAACAGTAAATAAACACAATATGAAAGAGGTTTTTGTCTTTCATTATCAAATATTAAAAGTTAACTGTCGAGAGGGGAGGCGTGTGCTGCTTTCCGAAGCTCAGGGGATCCACAATAGCAAGAAGTTAGAAAACCCCTGGTTTAGGCAACTATCCAGAGACAGGTTTGAACCTTATGAGTAACACCAATAAGGCATCACTCACAAGGTTTGAACCTTATAAGTGACACCAATAAGGCATCACTCATGAGACAACTAAGCCAGGAGATAATGGAGTATGGTGGACAGTTACTTTCCTCCTCCATTGCATAAATTGCTGATTAGTAACGTAGTTCACTAATCAGACTAGTGAACACAGTAGAATATCTATTTGCAGAAGTTTGAATCATGTGGTATTATAACAATAATGTTGACAATACCCGTACTGTATTTATAACGGTACCAAACAAACAAAAATACAAATAAATAGAAGCAACAATGTATAACTTACAAACACATTGCAACAATCAGGATAGCAAAAATATGACAGATCTATACGAACTGAAAAGAAATTGAGAAAAAAAATTGAATAAAATGTAAATTAACAGAGAAAACTATTGATACAAAATATAAAATTTCTTCGAAGGCTTTTTATGGAGGAAAAGTTCCCATCACACTGGTAGCATTTCCCCTTTGGATGGTAATGTTGATTCTTTGCCCCAGGTATTCAACAGAACAGGAGTCACCATTGAGGACCTGTAGTTTTCTTCCGATTTCAGATACCAATAGCTTAGCCTCAGCACACCATGGACCCATCAACTCAACAGCAAACACAACATAAATATATCTATCTAAAGAGGTCTCGTTATTTATTCCTCTTTGTATTGACTGCTGAAATCGCTGCTGATCCTGCAATTTTAGGCGTTTGTTACATATGAGATGGTGCTGGAGTGTCAACACAAGTGGCATCCCATAATAAAGACTTTCCTCTTGACTATGGTATTAAGGTTAGCCCATCAGGCCTTTTTCCATCGACAGCTGATACCAATGGGCGCTAGAATTGTAGGAGTACCCACCGAGATCAAGGACCTCAATATGTCAATAATCCGGAAGTATCTCAGACTTCGGATGTATACAAACAATTGTTCTTCCTCTGTCATATATTATCAAATGAGATGTACTGCCTGACAATAGATGTACGTATCAGTGAGCACCTCAATCAGAGGAATACTGAATGTTGCATTTGTAAATAATTTTGAAAGCTATGTGAAGTTAAGTGTGATTTTAGATTCAACAAATTCTGCTAATACATGTCCTCTGTTGAAGGTTTCTTTTATTGCTTGTGTAATTTTTACTGTTAACTGCACTATAGATCACACGCTGAGAAAGCCAGATGGAGCTATTGAGAAGATTGCAATTGATTGCAATCCACAAAGAGTAAGGAAGAGAGGACGGCCTAGAAAAACATGGAAACAATCAATAGAGGAGGAAGTAGAGAGATGTGGGAAAAGCTGGAAAGAGGTGAAACGGATGGCTGGTGACAGAGTACGCTGGAGCAACTTTACTGCTGCCCTATGTTCCACCTAGGAATAACAGGATACAAGAAGAAGAAGAAGAAGCACTATAGATAATTATCCTGAACTCATTTTATATTATATTATTAGTTGATATAACTAAGAAATGTTTAACTGTCTTCCATGCCTGTCACTGTTGTCACAATCACCATTGTCACTGCCACCAGCACCAAAATCTTCTGTATCCTTTTATCATATTATGTATTATAATAAAACAATTGGAAAATATAGGTTAAAGTCAGTGATGAAAGTTGTATCTTCATAGATGTTCCTTAGTTTGCCAGATTGGGTCAGAATGTGATAGCTGTGTTCTAATGGAAATGATGGGAGGAACTGGCTATAAGCATTGCCAATTGGACAATTTTAAAAAGATTAACAGGATTTGTTAATTTTATAAGTTTATAACATTTATATTATTAATGAGTTATCAAATTGTCTTCCCGTATAACCGATTTACAATTTCAGTCGAGGCAAAGTAACTATATTAGAAACATTTGTTCAGTTAGTCAGTGATTATACGTTGGCAAATGAATTATGTTGATATGAACAGATTGGGTAGCACAGGGAATGTGTTGTGAATAGTTTTCATTTTAATGTTCAACCATTATATTCATATCCATATGTCAAACCAAAAACCATATGCATATTGTATTTTGTCATACCATCGAATATGTGCAAACTGAACCTTAATTCCTTCTCAGCCTTGGTAATTCATTTCTCCCCCTGCATTTCTATCTCTCTCCCTTTCTCTCCACCACTACTCACAATTTTTAGCCTTCTTGCAGGAAAGTTTATTTGCACTTACAGTCCAGTGTTGTCAACTCAACATGAATACTGTAGCATGGAGTGTGAAAGAAATATTATTAAGTAATAGCATCTTGTGATGAAGAGAAACAAACAGGTCAATATCTGTTTCCTACAAATCAGGCAACGAAAAGAGCAGCTGCAATCACAGGTGAGGCTTATTTTATTTCAATTGATTACATATTAAAATTACTTACTTAACTAATACTAATACAACATTTTTATGTAATTTATATAGATATGATAGAGTGGCTATAAAGAAAATCAGAAGAGAGTCTGTGCAGGACATAAAAAGCTAGAATCACCAGGAAAGAACAGACCAAGAGAATCAATGTATTTTAAGAAGAAAGATACAAGAATTTTATACTATGCAGAAAGAAGTTCTGACATTGAAGAAATTACTGAAGGTTGCGAGAGAAGCAAAAAATGTTCATGGTGAGTGAGAAACACTACGGAAAGTGATTCGAGTCGTGGGATTTAGGTTTAGAAAATGTAGAAATACAAGATGTATTTTGATTGAAAGAAATGATATTGTACCATGAAGAGCCAGTTATTTAAGAAAAATTGCAAAATATCGCAGAGAAGGAAAGTATATTGTGTATTTAGACGAAACACGGATACATCCACATTATACTGTCAAAAAATGCTGGCAATGTGGTGATGTCTCTGGCTGTACATCTTATGACAGTGCTGACAAATGGCTGATAATCACTCATGCTGGATGCAGCAAAGGTTTTATGGATGGTGCGCTGCTCACTTTCAAGTCGGAAAGTAAACAGGTGATTATCACGACGAAATGAACAGCACCAACTATCAGAAGTGACTCCTGGAGAAAATGATAAGAAATTTACCTCCCAACTGCATTGTAGTGATGGATAATGCAAAATATCACACAGTTCACAGTTCAAGAAAATAAGCCACCATGTACTGCAAACAAGAAGGCAGAAATGCTACAATGGCTGCGAATAAATGATATGAATGTATGAATGTATATATTTGTCCTTAAGCAATATACCTTTCGGTGAGGCGGCACTTCACATTATTAGCATACAGTGCCATCTCCTCATTTTACACGCCTCTCGTACTTTGTTTAAATTTCTTATTGCAGTTCTTCCACTAGTCTTTTTTTGTCTGTCATCAATTCTTCCACTACTTTACTCCTAACTCATCATTATACTAAAAATACTATAACCCCCTCCTGTATGACACATTTCCCCTTACTCTACATCTCTAATTATTTGCACTTTTCACTACTCACTTTTCCACATTGCTACTTTTTAGATCTTAGTTTTCTTTTCTCACGATTTATTTCCCCGCCACACAATTTCCTTAAGTCATACTGTTTTTTCACCTTCTTTTCCCCTCTTCCTTCATCACTGCTCCCTGAACTATCTCCTACTTGCATTACTCTGCTTCTCGTCAATCTCGATTTAGATCTTAGTTCCTTCACCCGCTTCGGAATTGCTCCCATCTGATGTCCACTATTTCCATTCGCTTGCATTGAGGTCTTGTTCTGCTGTGCTTGCTGAATGCCAGTTCGGGTCACTCCTGTTTCTTCATCAGTTGACGTCACTGCCTGCTTTCCGGAAATCGTCACTGAGTTTGACACGTTTGCATTTTTCTCGCGTACACTCACCATACTTGTGTCACTAACCTCGCCTTTAGCTACGATATTCTTGATTTTTTCTTTAAAAATTTTTCTGTTCCTTTCCTTTTCTTCTGAGCCTACGATCGGTTCCTTTAATGTTACTAAGCACTCCTCTACACTAAAAACCAAATTGTTTATCTTAATTTTGTCTTTGATGAGTTTCGCTAATTGTCCATTATTATGTGCTGCTTTAAGAAAAGGGATTAGAACTCTTCTTCTACTTCTCACTTCGTAGCTCCAGTCGTCATCCATTCTGATTGATGTGTTCCCTAGCATCCTTCTATTCTTCATAATCCTCTCCTTCATAACCACACTCTTAAATTTTACTAATATTGGCCTAGCTTATTCTGAATTTTGTATTTGCTTTTTTCCTATTCTAAATGCTTCCTGTACTTGTCCATCGCTCACGTCCATACCAAAACACTCCCAACACACTTCTAATATCTTCTCATATGTATCGATACTCTGTTCTCTATCTTTTTCTTCTATACCGAAAAATAAGTATTTTCTTCTCTTTTCCTCTTCAAATTGATCCCATTTGCTTTTCAGAATTTCGTTTTCCAGTTAAATTTCTTCCATCTTCTCCCTTAGCTCTGCCATGTTCTCCTTCATTTCCATTAGGTCTTGTTTCACTGCACTGTCCTCCATTTCACTATTACGCACACTTATTCACCGGTTTAACACAGGTCAACACCTCTACTACACGTTACTATCTCCTGACTTGCACAAAGCGAACCGACTTCCTCTGCAACTTACTTAAGACTGTGAATAAATAATATAACCTTCGAGGAAGATATGACTATAGCAGAATTGTTGGAAATTGTGAAAAGGAATAAACCTGAGCCGACTTATATAGCTGACCACCTCCTCCATGAACACGGTCATACAGTGTTGCAATTGCCACCATATATCACTGTGATCTTAGTCATACTGAGTACGTGTGGGGTTTGGTAAAACAAAAAGTTGTAAGTAAAAACATAAAATCTAGTTCAAGTGAGATAAAACTATCACAGATCATATTTCATCAATAACAAATGATGTATGGAAAAAAAAGAGTATGAACATGTACAGAAGCTAGAGGTGGAACAGAGAGAAGGATGGAAGTAGCTAGATTTGTTATCAATTTGGGTGAAGATAGCAGCAGCAGCAGTAATAGTAGTGACTCAGATTCAGATATGTCTGGGATATGCCCTCTACAATTTCATGCATAATACAAGTCTTGGTCTTTTCCAAATAAGTAAATTGTAAATTATTTTCATAAGCATAAATTAGAACTCCTGCACAATATCAGTACGTTATGTTACATAGTATGTAAATATGTAAAGAAGGTCGTAGCATGTAGTAACTTCAACATAGCCAGACGCTAGCCTGGATGAGAAAGGAGGAGGGTACATGACTATGTGTTCATACATTCCTACAATTTTATCAGGACTTCAAGATCACGTTCCAAACCTAACAAATAAGATAATGAGGTAAAGGAGAAGTATTTATGACGAAAACATTTCTCTTCAAAACGAAATAGATTCCCTTCACGTAATTTCCATGTAACCAACAAATATCCACTGTAATCATATACAGTAATTATGTCCAAATAATCGTAGAAGTCAATCAGCGTCATTATATCTACTTGTATTAAATTATGAATAAATAATAATTAACCTTAACATTATTAATAAGCAATATTCAAGAGACATGACACTGACGGACGTTTGGCAACATTCCTATCAGCAAGGTTCGTGGCCAGTTGTTTGACATGGTGGGAGGAAAGCGGATGGAATGGCATTAACTTTTCCAAGAATGACGACAGTGCTGAAGGTGCACAGAACTGATGGTCTGACAATATTTAACATACATTATCATTTAAACTGACTATTACACTTTTACTACGTCATACTACTTTTGCTCAACAAAACAGTATGGAAAAACATATTTCAACCAATCATGGCTGCTTATCCTACATTTTTATCACCTCCCTAGCATTTGTTTGTTTTTATCACCTTCCTAACATTTGTTTCTTTGTTTGCCAACATTGTACTTTCAATAATTGTACCTTTTAAAATGATTCATCATTATTTCATTATCCTTAATTAAAACTTTTCTATCATTTACCTTGTTTATATTACGAGTATTTAGGTTATGTTATAGTTATATGGATCATATGTGGAGACTAAGGGCAAGGCAGAAAATAGGAGACTAGAGAATGCTGGTTCTGCAGTGAAATATCTGCCCTTGGGCAGATATTTTACTGTATGAGATTATGGATAGTCAGAGATTGTTTAATATACATTAATAATTGAAGTGGGATGCAACTGTTTTAATAAAAAGGAAACTGAATCAACAAAGCCTTCTTGACTAGTAATCGTCCATAGAGTTCAATGAAAGTTGGCACAACTGGTAACAAGAGAAAGCAGATCATAACACACTACTGCCATCTAGAGGAATATTTGTACATTTTTCAAGACAGTTTAGTATTTTCGTAAGTCAATTAATATTTTATTGCACTAGAGTACTTTGTTTTTTCTAAACTTTAGGGCCTATATACTTTCTTCTAATCGTGTAATAGTCAATTAAATCCCACTCTAGATAAATCAGAACCTCTAGTGAGATTACTGTAGTTAAACCATTATGCTCCTTACAAGAGTAATATGTAATATACTAGTAATAATACTGTTTGTATAATGGATACCTGTAATATCTATCAGGCTGTGTAACATGAAATGTAGTTCCAATTTTTCCACCACTGGTTTAGACTTAATATTCCTTCAATTACCTCTCCAAAGTATGCAATGAGTTGGAGGTCTTTTTAATTTATTTGTCTATGATATAGACAGCAAGCTATGATATCATGAAGGTGTGTCTAACAATACTGTGATGTCACAAAGTTGTATAATTTTTGTATCTTGGTCAAGTACAGCACCTTTTTTTTTTTTTTTTTTTTTTTTTGTAGAAAAAAATTCACTGGTTAATGTTACTTTAGGGAATCAACACAAGATCACCACTAATATTTGTTCTGTTACATATTTATCACTTCTATTCTATTGGGTTGGTGCATAAGTTTGTAGCGTTTTTCTGTACTTTCATTTATTTAATAGTACTATAGTGACACAGCTACCATAGCAATGAAAAACGCTACAAACTTATGCACCAACTCAATAGTAAAAGTATATTTTAAAAAGCCTCGAAATTTATTCTATGTTAAGTTGGCTCATAAATGTCCAAGAATTATTACTTACCTCATCATACTGCCAGGGCCCATCTACAGTACCGAGACGACAGAACACCAATTTTATGCCCTGTGAATCTCCTTCAATGCAACGTTCTCCCACTCCAAGCTGCCCTTTTGCATTCAATCGAATCAGCTAGAAATATGCAAATCTATGTAAATTGGGAAACACTTCAACAATGTGCAACTACAGTTTCAGTGAAGACAATCATCCAAAGCTGTGCAAACAGCAAAAAATATTCAATTTTTTCTTAAGCACTGAAAATAGTGAGTAAATGAATTGATTTTCACATTGAAATGTATTATCGTTATCGTTATCATTATCATCATCATTAATTATTATTAACAACAACAACTACCACCACCATCACCACCACAACTACTTTACTATATGTATACTTTTACTATAGGGTGATGCGTTTGCAAAGACATAAAATAAAAATGCTGAAACATGAGCACTGTTGCTATTTTTCAGTAACCTGTAAATACATTCTAGAAGGATGGAGTTTTGCTCACATTACACCTCAATGTGCCACCATTGTGTAAACAATGCAGTTCACATCATGAGGCTTACATCTCTTCGTATGTGTGATGTAACATCTCATCGAACTATTTTCAAATGCTGAGACAATCTTTTCTTTCTCCCTGAGTCACTGTGCACAGACATCAATCTTCATGAGACCCCAAACAAATAAATTGGGTGATGTCAGGTCTGGAAAATTTGGGATACCTGTAATTGGCCACCACGACATCACCAATTGATGCTGAATGTTATTCACGATAAGGTGATGTGATAACCTGCTGGAACACCATGACCATGATGTTTCCCTATTACCGCTGTGATATAAAAAAGAAATGTGATCCATTTCTGAAGATCCTGAAGGCCTGATGGCTAAACTCTACCAAAATAAATAAATAAATTAATTAATTAATTAATTAATTTATATATATGTTATTATTATTATTATTATTATTATTATTATTATTATTAATTACACTGGACAACAAATTTTATCTTCATTTTTGTGCTGAACATAACATATGTTACTGTTTTCTGTATAATACGAACATCCTGAACATGAATATGACAATAAAAAAAAATACTGATCAACATTACAATTTCTTTACTGTGGTAATATTATAAAAATTACCTGGGTGACTAGTTTTTATGTAGTGACTGTCATTGTCCAAAGCCTAGTGAGGTCCTGCAGTATCTTCTGATTTCCTGTTATGATGGGATGTGTTCATGATTGTGTCAAACAGGGTGTATGTTTTCAAATTCAGTTGACACAATCATGAACACACCCCACCACAACAGGAAATCAGAAGATAGCGCAGGACCTCACTAGGCTTTGGACAATGAGAGACACCACATCGAAACTAGTCAGTCAAGTAATTTTTATAATATTAACACAGTAAAGGAGTTATAGCGTTAATCAGTGATTAATCAAGTGTTAAAAGAGTGTATTCAACAATGAAGAAAAAAAATTGGTCAGTTACGGATTCTGATAAAATTCTAAAAGCTTATATTAATAAGCTGTACTGCCCTATGTAATGGTAACAGATATAAATTACTCTCCATTTAGAAGATTAAGATTGTTTTATCTTTTGTATCAGGCATCAGGACTATCACGAGCTATAGTCCAACAATAATATTCTGCTAACATATTGGTATTCCCTGTCTTTTTTTTTTTTAGTAGGTTAGATTTTAGATTTAGAAATGTTCTCACTATTCGTGAGCTGCCACAAGGGACAAAGAGTACTTAACCATATAAATTTTTACAAGTTCAGTGAACCATTAATTTTGTTTTGACAATGAAACTCCTACAAGAACATAGCTGCTAATACATTTTGTGATTGGTAGCAATATACCTAGTTTTAGAGAGGCAAGTGTTACAAAGAAGTAAAGAATGCTAATGAACTTGGTTTCATTTCGAATATAGGTGATGCTTCAGGAGAGCAATTGATCCTTTCAATGCAGCTAAAGTTACAATCAGAATAATAGATGTTGGTATTCCAAGACTCTTAAACACATCTTTCATGAAGAGAGTAGCAGTACCTCTTGCTCCAACCAGAAGTCCGATTACTTCAAGTTCTTCTAGCTGGTACTTTTGGAGGTAATATGGAATGGTAGGATTGTAGATATTCTTTTTTTCCTTATCCACTTCTGCTGGCTGTTCCTCATTCATTTCGAAAAGCACAGTGGGATCAATTATGAATCCAGATCTTGTAGATTCCTTGAAAGCTATTATATCTATGCACCGTGTACTGCCAGTGATGGAGAGATCATGTACTTCTTCAAAGGTGTTGTAATCGGCATCTTTAAGGGCAGAGGCTATAATTGATCATACAGTAGCGTGCAAATTAATCCGAACACGACATACTTTTACATTTTCTGTCATTTTAGGCCTCACAGCTGCTCATACCGCTTTAATTGACATCTGTAGTATGTGTAATTCCATTGTTGAAAGTCTGTCATTATTTTTTTTTATAATATGTGACATTTTGCCTGTCGTTTTATACTTATAAGCATTTCAGTTGTGTTGAAGACTTAATGCTGCAATCCTGTGTACATTCTGTCGTCTTTACAAATGGATACAACTCCACAAAAACGGTCTAAAATTATAACATTAGCAGAGCATTCTTCTATGACACAGAGGCAAATTGCTGCAGAATGTCACATCGGTTTGGCTACTGGTTAATTCGATCATAAAACGATACAGGGAGACTGGAGCCATCACACCCCAGAAAAAAGGAAACTGTGGCCGGAAAAGGAAGACTTCACCTGCAGATGATCGTTTAATTGTCAGGAAAAGTAAATTAAATCCTAGACTAACTGCTGTCGACTTAACCCGCGAGTTAATGGCTACCACTGCACTGGGGCGAATATTCACGTCACAACAGTGCGGCGTAGGCTTTTGGAAGCTGGACGAAGGGCTCGTAAGCCTATTAAGAAGCAACTGCTAACCCCTGTTATGTGCAAAAAACGCTTAATGTGGGCAAAATTACATCAACACTGGACAGTGAATGACTGAAAGAATGTACTTTTTTCTGATGAGTCTCATTTCGAGGTCCACGGAAACCGTGTTTCTTACGTACGGAAAGGATCCGAAAAAGTAACAGCAGCTCATCTCCAACAAGCACCCAAATACCCCCCTAAAGTAATGTTTTGGGGTTGTTTTACACATGAAGGGCCTGGAGCATTAATACCTATCAAGGGAATGATGAATTCTGACAAATACGAGTATATGCACTTATTGGAAACTAGAATCGTACCCCAGTTGCAAAAATAATTTCCAGATGGCAGAGGTGTGTTCCAATAAGACCTGGCACCATGCCATACGTCTCGAAAAACTACAGAATTCTTCAACAAGAAGAATATTCAGGTACTCCCCTGGCCAGGCAACTCACCCGACATCAACCCCATTGAGAACTTATGGTCAATTTGCAAAAGAAGAATGCAAAAAATGGATTGTTCTACAAAGGAGAAGATGATTTCTGCCCTCATTGGTGTATGGTTTCGCGATGAAGAAATGAAGAATATTTGTGGGAAATTAGTGGAATCCATGCCAAATCGTCTCAGAGCTGTTATTAGGAACAAGGGAGGCCACATAGATTACCGAGGTATGTCTTAGATCCTTTTTTTTTTTATCCCGTTTGAGTGTTTTTGCATAAGTAATTATGTTGTTCGGATTAATTTGCACGCTACTGTACTTGGTGGTGTCTAGCGTTTCGCAGACCTTCGCCGTGCGGACAGGATCCCAGGATGTGTGCAAGAGTTTCAACCTCGTTGTGGCAATGCCTACAACGGTTGTCCTGAGATCTTCCCGACACAGCACGTACTGCAGCAACACTTCCAACCATTTTAATGCCATCGCGCCATTCGCTGTTGGAGAGTCCTTCGTGTTTACAAATCCATTTGTTGGCACTAGGATATTGTTTAAATGAAACTACGCCTTTCCCTTTCTGTGGATGATGACAGCAAATATCAAATTCCTAGTTCCTCAGAAGGTTACGAATCTTTGTAGCATTTAAGAAATGTTCATTCCTATGAAATAAGGCATCTTCTGGAACAATGTTCAGAGACTGGGCACATCTAATGCTCTCCTCATGAACCTGACATGTTTGTATGATGTATGAGTTTTGAGATTTGTGTAAACATCGAAGGGCATTAATTTGTTGTAATAGTGCTTCCCATTTTGTTCGAAAAATTCCTAGTCCTTTGTACTTCCTGGGACTATAGACCACTGCATCAGGAATGTCTGTAGGCAGATTCAGTACCTCTTTCAGTGCACTTTTTATTAATTTGTCGGAGTCATTCAAGTACTTTTTTGGTATAAGTTTAGAAGGGATGGTTTGAAATTGATATATTAAGGAAGGACAGATGGAGGTATTTAGAACACAATATTTCTGGTCTGCATGAAGAAAAGGTGATGTGGTAAGACTTTCAAGTTTGTTATTTAGATCTTTTAGTGTTGACTGAGGATTGAACACTATTGAGTCAGAGAAGTTTACTCACAGATAGCAAATAGAGTCGTTTGTACAAATAGATTTAATTTCAAAATCAGGATATATACTGAGATTGTGTCTGACAAGCTTACCTTTGGAGATATTTATAATTACGGATTTATTACGCTTTATCAACATCTAAAGTTATTTAGCGTCTGAATGTGATGAAGGTGATAATGCCAGTGAAATGAGTCTGAGGTCCAACACCGAAAATTATCCAGCATTTGCTCATATTGGCTTGAGGGAAAACCCCGGAAAAAATCTCAACCAGGTAACTTGCCCCAACCGGGAATCAAACCCAGGCCACCTGGTTTCGCGGCCAGACGCGCTATCCGTTACTCCACAGGAGTGGATGGTACTTCCTGTCCTCGGTATCTTTTTTCCATTACCGAAATTTCTTGATGAAAGTGCACATCATGCTCATCACTTCATTACCACAATTCTTGTGGAAAAAGTTAAAATGAAAATGAAGGAAGTGAATTTTCAGAGACATGTTATAATCCAAATTGTTACATGCCACCAGTAAATTTTGCTTTAGTTCTTCATAATTCTGACTTCTACAGTTGTTAAGTAAATTTAATACAATTTTCTTAAAAGTAAACCAGCAATTCTGTTTCTTTACAACAAAGAGTCGAAATGTTAGCCTTTCATAATTTCTGTAATTCGAGATTCACTAAAAACTCGTTTTTTTATTTTTGTACCACCAACACCTGGAATTTTTTTGTGGATAAACTGAAATGTTTTACTTTCACATTCCACAGCTTTAACGAAATGTTCTATTTATGTCAACTTAATGTGTAAAGGGAATACAATTACTTTATTTTGAGATAGAATGAAAAGAAATTTTACTTGAAGCAAGTAAAGCAACAGGTTTGGAAGTAAATCCTGAAAAGATTAAGTATATAATTATGTCTCGTGACCAGAATATTGTACGAAATGGAAATATAAAAATTGAGATTTATCCTTTGAAGAGGTGAAAAAATGCAAATATCTTGGAGCAACAAAATGACACTCGGGAGGAACATAAACGCAGAATAAATATGGGAAATGCCTGTTATTATTTGGTTAAGAAGCTTTTGCCATGTAGTCTGCTGTAAAAAAATTTGAAAGTTAGAATTTATAAAACAGGTATATTACTGGTTGTTCTGTATGGTTGTGAAACTTGGACTCTAACTTTGAGAGAGGAACAGAGATTAAGGGTGTTTGAGAATAAGGTTCTTAGAAAAATATTTGGGGCTAAGAGGGATGAAGTTACAGAGAATGGAGAAAGTTACACAATGCAGAACTGCACGCATTGCATTCTTCTCCTGACATAATTAGGAACATTAAATCCAGACGTTTGAGATGGGCAGGGCATGTAGCACATATGGGCGAATCCAGAAATGCATATAGAGTGTTAGTTGGGAGACCGGAGGGAAAAAGACCTTTGGGGAGGCCGAGACGTAGATGGGAGGATAATATTAAAATGGATTTGAGGGAGGTGGGATATGATGATAGAGAGTGGGTTAATCTTGCACAGGATAGGGACCAATGGCGGACTTATGTGAGGGCGACAATGAACCTACGGGTTTCTTAAAAGCCATTTGTAAGTAATAAGGGAAAGATGTAGAATATTCTTCTTCTCTGGCTCTAGTTATTGTCATATTGGCCATATTTTTATTTTATAATGCTTATCTATGGCACAACAGTTTCATTTGCAAACCATAGCTATCATCTTCAAATGTGCACATATAAACCATTAAAACTTCGAATAGTTAAAACATTGTAGAATGAATTTAATATTTTGGTATATTCCTTTCATTTTTATGGTTTAAGTTATTGAGAAAGTTGGGAACATAAGATTCATGCCAAACACGAAATACTGATACTCTAGTGTCTTCTGCTAACAAATTCCAACCTTGCAGTCTGGAAGCTAGCAATTCTACTTTAGACACACGAAAGCCTAGATCTCTCACCAAATCATGTAGTTCTTATGTGATCAAGTGAGTCATTGTCGGGAAACTGCTTTCATATGGAAAGGCTCAGAAGGGCCAGTTTCTTCTTCAGGTGATAATGAAGAATCAGATGTAAAATTAGTTGGCAGAGTTGGTACAGACAAATCCACACTGTGAGGGACTAGGTGGATGGCTGATAGAATGTTCGGATAAGAAATTGTATGTTTATTTTTAGAAGTCATTTCTTGCACTAGTAAAGTCAGACAAAAGTAACAGTCTGTGTTATGGTTTGTCAGTTCCCACAAACCATTGGTACTGCAAAAGGCATGGCTCAATTTTTGCCCTTTAACCAGAGTTGTAAAGTTAAGTACAAGCTTTACAACAAATATGAAGGGCCCAGTGCTCATCAAAATCACCTACTTCGCATCAAAAATATAATTTGTATGCTTTTAGAGTCAATTGGGTTAATTTGCACCTCTTGTTTCACAAGTGTGAATTTGCTACAAACACAACAAAAATAATCACTTTTATGAACTAATGACAATAATTAAAGCAAACTGAAAAGAAAATTCGCGTCTCAAATATAATAGCACCTCAACTGAAGTCTGCAACTAAACTAAAGCAAATTCATACAGCTCTCCTATTTCAACCCTCAAAATAAACCATTCTAACAGGACAATAAAACAACTTTCACATAATTAAATTGTTCTACAAGTAGATGTTTTTAACATAGCTATGTTGTCATATTTGTGGAGATGTGTTGAACACGAAATAATGTGAATTTTTAAGGAAAATATAAAAAAAAAAAATCAAGGATTGTGCATCTCAAAAACCGGAACGGAAGGAATATTTTGCATTTCATTTTTTAATTCAGCAGGTCAAAATGGCTAAGAATTAGTTAGTTTTATCTCTGGCACAAAATGGCTGTTGACCAGTGTAATACTTGAACACGCTGCATGCAGTAGAGGTAAGATTTCAAGTAACATTGGCAAGTTGTGTATGGTATAGCTATCACTGCAGACAGTTGTCTAAGACTCTTCTTGGGACTAGCTGTCATATCAGTGTTGACTGCAGTTACGATTTCAAGAACATGCCTATGGCCACCAGTGTATGGCATGTTAACAGATCCACTTTCTTCAATGTGCAGTGAAATGCTCTCCGAAATTCATATTCATGGTTAAAATGATACTGAACTGATCTCACATTTTCAAATTTTGCAAATCTCAAGACACACTGTTGCTAGTTTCCTTGCAATAAACGGCATTTTGTTTATTCAGTAGTTCTGTGACAACTTGACTTCTTTTGCTCGTAAAAAAAAAATGATTCGAAACTCCTAGGTTTTAGAGCCATATTGAAACTAAATAACTTTTGTATTAAACCTGATATAATTGTTACAGCAATTTTATTGTATGAATTTAAATACTATTATAGTCACAATCATGCCATGGTATGAAAGAAAAATTTCACAACCTCAAGAGGGAATGGAACCTGCAACTTCCTGTTCTCCGGTCAGGCGCTCTACCACTGAGCTATCGAGTTCGTCTCACGCCAAAGGCTTGGAATTATCCTTTCATACTGGCGACTCTGTTATAGAGTACTGTCCATAGCATCTGATCTAGTCAGCACTGCTTATGGGTTGAAAGAAACTTTAAAAATGTAATCTTCATCTTACGTCACCAAACATCGTAAGATGAAGATTTTATTTTATGTCTTTCCAAATGAATCAGACTGCATATCACAGTTATAGATGGCAATACTACTTTTAATTAATAAACTGATCATATTCTCACCTGGTTGTTCCCAAATCCATGGCAATGGGACATCCCCATGAGGCTAGGTGGGCCATGGCCTAATGTATCCATACAGTTCTGAGAGGCCACATTCCGTAACTACCAAAAGAAGGATAAAGTGATATACATCAATTACCTGAGAGAGTTCAGCATTGCTGTTATCATCCAAACAATCATAAACGTTTATAAATGTTGGGGCATCTTGCCCCAATGTGTCCCAGCAAAGTGAAGCCAACGCTACGCTGCGAATCTAAAAGAAAACACACACTACACTACAGCACAGGTAACGTGCACAAAATAAGCAAACACAAATGTAATAAAGCTGAAAATAATTCCTTAATGTATCTGATTACCAGACATTAAATACATATAATAAATTCGATACTCACTTGTATATCTCAAAATATGATACGAAGCTTCTACATATCTGTCTATATAGTCAATGTGCGATAAAAAGAATAAATTATCTTTTAACATTTCAAAGTATCTAGGTTATTCAATCTTATAGAATGGGAATAATAAGTGTGTCACAAAGGAGTTATATCGTAAATAACATCAAAGGCAATTCAGAAAGACAAAAAAATGTATAACAACATAACCTGGAATATTCTGTACTTACAGTCAGAGGCTCCTATCAAAGTTATTATAGACTAACCGAAATGTATAAAAGTAAATCAATAAAGAAACAGTAATATTGATAATACTCAGCCGAAATATTTTGTTAAAGTACACTAAAATAGTAAACCAAAGCTTTATTGTCTACCTACAATATAAACTCTGTTTCCTTCTTGATATTATGCAACAACATAATCAAATGCTTCTAATTTGAAATTAATTAATATCAATGCACGTACGGAGGCATTAAAACAATATAAATCCCATTTGAGAACAGATTGTCTAAGATCTAAGTATACAATCTTTTTGATAGCCCATTAATCATACATAGTGTGAGTTTTAGAATCATTACTGAATACTGTTAGAACTTAATGGAATAATTTTCTGATTTGGATATTATGCAGCACGTCAATCAGTATGATTAGATAATGCATGAAAACTACAAATCCACATGAAATTCCACTAAAAGTCACTTGTCACTTTTACTCACAATCGCAACCTAAGCACAAAGAAATTGGTGTCAAGAAAACATCATACTTTCATGTACATTTTGTATGTTTCGTAGTAATTTATATCTTTTAACATTTGCAGATGATATTTATCGTTTTTCTTGAACTATCACACAAAAGCATATATAAATGAAATCATTTACTGGTCATTCAAACAAGACAATAAAACTTTTAGTTTTATTTAATTAAATGCAGAAGATAAGTTTCTGTAATCTCAAAATATAAAATCATAGGCTTCTTTTGTAAGTTTTATGGATTAAGTAGAAGGAATTTATTTAGCAAAAAATCACATATTTCTGTTTTGTAATCACTTATAATATTTTGTTATTTACAAAAATTGGTATTTCAAACTGAAAGAATGGTATGTTACTTGTCAAGTTGCTATCAGTACTGTAGAACCAGACAATTAAATTGATACCGTAAAGTAAAACATTGTTAATCTGGATGGGTTAAGTTAACCGGTTTAACGAAAGTCTGGATTAACTGAAAGAACCAAAAAGAACAGTAGAAAGTGCATTAAAACTCTATTTATAGCAACAAAACATGTTTATTGTGGTGTATTCATAGGTAATAGATCTAAATACCCTATACAATACAGTAAAATGTAAAGCAATACATACAATGAAGTAAATACATAATACCCATAATTATGATGAAGTGCCTGACGGACCTTGTATTCTCGTTTTGCCTCTTACATATATTTTAAATCTTCGTTTGTGTAATCAATAATATTTGTTTGTATATTAGTTTAATTACTTTAATGCAAACTTGATGAATTTTCTTTATTTTTAATACTATAGGTGTAATATTGTTATTCTATAGTTCTAATGTATAAAAGTAAGTCTTAAAACAAGGTTCTTTAGTTTTTCCAAACTCATCCTTCTTTTTTTTTTTCTTTCTTTTTTTTTTTTTTTTTTTTTTTTTTTTTTTTTTTTGTCTGCCCAGATTAAGCGAGGTCCAGCTTATCGGGGTCTGGATTAACGAGGTTTTACTATAGTTATAAAGCTATTTTCCATCGTAAGTTTTCACGAGAACATACAAACTTTTTAATTTCCTTTATTTCTGTAATGTCTGCAGATACGTTAATTTTACAGCCCCTCCCCAAATGGTCTCTTCCACTGCTGTATTTCCATAACGGCAATTTTCTGTGTTACGCACAGAATACTTAAATACTGTACATATTTCTGTACTATGATTGATTTTAATGTTATATGTTAAAAAAGGTATGGTGCTTCGTATTTGTGTACTTACTTACTTACAAATGGCTTTTAAGGAACCCGAAGGTTCATTGCCGCCCTCACATAAGCCCGCCAGCGGTCCCTATCCTGTGCAAGATTAATCCAGTCTCTATCATCATACCCCACCTCCCTCAAATCCATTTTAATATTATCCTCCCATCTACGTCTCGGCCTCCCTAAAGGTCTTTTTCCCACCGGTCTCCCAACTAACACTCTATATGCATTTCTGGATGCGCCCATACGTGCTACATGCCCTGCCCATCTCAAACGTCTGGATTTAATGTTCCTAATTATGTCAGGTGTATTTATTATAAATAAGCAAAAAGAACAACCTGCCTAAAAAAGTAGTCTCTTCACTAACGAGAACAGTGTCGTTGATGCACAGGACATTCACACTGATGTTATATTATCTGTGAATTATGCAGTTAGAATCCATTGTGAAATATATGAAACTCAACAGAAAATGTTAGGATGGTTAGGATGGTATTTTGGTGGTGGTGGTGGTGGAGGTGGTGGTGGTGGAGGTGGTGGTGGTGGTGGTGGCGGTGACGGGGGCAGTGGCAGTGGCATTGGTGGTGGTGGTGGTAATAATAATAATAATAATAATAATAATAATAATAATAATAATAATAATAATAATTGCTTCAAATTGATTATTACTTAACGAGACTGTATGAACTGTGTGGTGAATGATAATGAATGTCCATGTTGAATCTTTCGTAGACTACTTTTAACACATAATTGATTAAATGGCGATCTTACATAATTAACACGAGTAAGATCGCCATTTAAACAATTATTGATAATGAATGATATATTGGTGAGACCGAAAATTTGCTGTGGGATTACCTGACATTCATCTTCCAGGTGAGGAAATCAGTCCAGTGGGATTCGAACCCACACCCAAGAGCAGCTTGGAGCACTGGCCTCACTTGTTACACTTAGAGCATATCAGTGGCCCCGTGACTATGTTAGAAGCAGACACTGACATTGTCGAGCATTTTCGTGACTTGCTTTACATGTTAGAGTCACTAAGTTGATTTTTATTTAGACATTGAAGGAAACAGAAGAGACTGAAATAGAAAATTATTAAACGAGAAAAGAGTTGAAGTCTTCCACAGAAGGATCCAAGACATACAGAAATAAACACAAGAAAATAGTAAGAACATGAAAGAGAAAGAATGAAATTAATAAAAACAAGGCTATGCCATCTTTCGAGAAGGGCTTAGAGTTCAATGCCTCGAGTTCAAACTATGAAGGAAACATTGCAAACTGCAGGCTGCCCATCTTGGACTGAGTTCGGCTTAAGTTCATTGTCTTTAATTCAAACAATGTATGAACAGTTGGCTGAAAGCCTGTGGTCTGCCCATGCACATCTCTAACTGGAATCCATTGTAATACCACATTCTTTCCAATACTTTGAATTTGGTGGTGTATTATAGAATAGACATTGTAACTTTTCCGTTTTTTCTCAGTTTAGAACTCTAAAATACAGGACGGAAAGCTGTCCCAAAGACTTTTCTCAGGACAATGGGATGCATTAGCAAAAGACAGGACAATCCCATATTTTATGGGATGTCTGGGAACCCTACATTACATGGACGTAATTGTTGACAGGGAATATATCATATCATATCATATCATATCATATATCATATCATATATCATATCATATATCATATCATATCATATCATATCATATCATATCATATATCATATCATATCATATCATATCATATCATATCATATCATATCATATCATATCATATATCATATCATATCATATCATATCATATCATATCATATCATATCATATCATATCATAGCATATCATATCATATCATATCATATCATATCATATCATATCATATCATATCATATCATATCATATCATATCATATCATATCATATATCATATCATATCATATCATATCATATATTGTGTAAATGGTGGCTATTTCATTAGCTATTAGTTCATCAGTCAATCGGGAAAAATGGTTAGTTATAATATTAGTACAATTATAGACCTTAAAATCAAGTTTAAAAATTGCTCACTAACAAGGGAACATTCTCTACCTATGAACTGCGAATTCAATAAACATTTTCACAATTGCTAAGTTTGCGTCAGTAAATAATCTGGTAACAGTCACTCACCTAGTTTTTCCCTTATTAAAAAAATATAATGTGTTTAATTACACGTCCTAAACGCCGTTCTTACACCCACCTAACACTACCACTACAGTATGCAGTATCGAAATAATCACTACGATTTTAAGAAACGTTTGTTATATACACACGCACGCACGCACGCACGCGCGCGCGCACACACACACACACACACACACACACACACACACACACACGGTCAGCGCAGAGGGTCATTTTGCAATACAAACATGTCACAACAGCTGGTTCCTCACATCCAGGTGTTTAACAAATACTATTTCCAGTACGCAGAATTATTTAGGGAACATACTGAAATCGTTTATGTCTTTCTGTCACATATTCAAATTTCTGCCAAGTATATATTTTCAGCATGTCTCGAAGTTTGGGTGAACAGAATTGATGATACAGAACAGAATGCATTTTTAGAATAAGATTCTATCACGTAAATTTTCTGCCAATTCCTGAGTAATTAGTTTGGACCTGAAATAATCTTCTTCTCTAAAAATCACAAACTTATACTGTCTAAATATATATATATATATATATATATATATAATGGCTGTATAAACCATGTTGTTTTTGGTTGAGATAATTTACATACTTAGTTTTTCCATCCAGCAAGCAAATTATTTCCTCATTTGTAAATATGTTGTTGTTTTCTAATGCCAGGCGTTTGACAATAAAGTCATATGACCTCTCGCACTCCAATATTTTTCAAAGATATTGTCATGACCAGCCACTGAAGCACAGATTTTGAAGTGTTCCGAATCCATTTCTTGGTTTGAGTTGCACAATGGACAGTTAGGGGACTGATATATTCCAATTCTATGCAGGTGTTTGGCCAAACAATCATGGCCTGTTGCCAATCTAAATGCAGCTACAGACGATTTTCGTGGTAAATCAGGAATTAAATGTGGATTTTGATGCAGAGAGTTCCATTTTTTCCCATGGGATTGTGTTATCAAATTTTGTTTGTTGAAGTCTAAGTATGCAGATTTAATAAATCTTTTCACAGAGTAATACGTAGATTTAGTAACAGGTCTGTAAGTAGCAGTGCTGCCCTTCTTTGCTAAAGCATCCGCATTCTCGTTTCCCAGGATTCCACAGTGGGATGGTATCCATTGGAATACAATTCTTTTATTGAGTGATATTAATTGAGAGAGCATTTTAGTTATTTCTGCTGTTTGAGATGAAGGTGTGTGTTTAGAGACTATTGATAGAATAGCTGCTTTGGAGTCTGACAATATAATTGCATTTTTAAATTTATTGATGTGGCATAGAAGATTCCTGAGACTTTCACTTATTGCAATGATTTCTCCATCAAAACTTGTTGTTCCATACCCAAGAGATCTATAAAGTGAGAAGAGACAGCACGTAACACCTGCACCGGCACCTTGTTCTCCGGAGATCAAGGATCCGTCAGTGTATAAATGAAGCCAGTTTTGTGGAGGGTATCTAATATTAATTGTCTCTAAAGACAATTGTTTTAGTATTTCAGTGTTTACTTCTGATTTCAGTATTTCTTCTGTTAAATTTAGATTATATTCCATATTTAATAGAGTTAAAGGGTTTGGTTTAATTTGTAGGTTTTCTTTTAAATTCGGGATATTGATTTTCTGTTTTAATTCTTGAACAATGGATATGAAACTTTTTTGAGTTTTCAATCTACAGAGAGGACTGTATGAATGCCAATTGTTTCCTGGTAATCTAGTAAGTTTTTCATATTGAATCAGTGCTTTTTCTTTTATTGTCATTTTGATGCTGTTAATATTAGTGAGGAATCTCATAGAATCTATTGGAGTTGTTTTGATTCCACCAGTAATGAGTCTGAGAGCTTGGTTTTGAACATATTCTATTTCGTTTATGAAAGGTGAAGTAATTAAAATTTCTCCGCAGTATGTCAGCACTGGCTGTATAAACATTTTGTATGTAGTGTTCAAAGTATTCCTAGAGCATCCCCATTTCTTTCCTGCTAGTCTTTTTAGAAGGGAGAATCTTTTACGAGCTTTTTCAGAAATGTATTTCAAATGGTTGCTCCATGTTAACTTACTATCGAAAATAACTCCAAGATATTTGGATTCATAAGTCCTAGGAAGGTGTTGGCCATTGTATTGGATAATGAATTCTCTTTCTTTTTTACCAAGTGAAAATATTTGGTAGTTACTTTTGCTTAAATTGAGTATCATCAAATTTGATGTAGTTGATTTAGAGCTTTAAGAGCAGAATTTTGAATTTTATCTCTATGTCTGTAAGATCCGGAAGTCCACAAAACTATATCATCTGCAAATAGTGCTGTTTTCATGTTTGATTCCTCTAATAGGGAGGATAAGTCATTTATATAAATATTGAATAAAGTTGTGCTGAGGACAGCGCCCTGAGGTAGACCTCGATATGTTTGTCTGTAACTAGAAAGTGAGTTATTGAATTTAGTGGCAATGAATCGTTGACTAAGGAATTCTGATATCCATCTGAACATATTGCTGGAGATACCTAATTTCTGGAGTTTTAGTAATAATTTATTTCTCCAAACAGAGTCATATGCTAGCTGAAAGTCAATAAATATTGCTAAGGTATCTTCTTTCTTGTTAAAACTGTCTTTTATTTCTTGGCCGAGGCGTATGACTTGTTCATTGGTAAAGTGTAGTTGTCGAAAGCCGGCTTTGTCTTGGTGATAAAAGATTTTGGGATTCTAAATACCAAGTTAATCTGTTGGATCTCTTTTATTTAAAAAAAAAAATAACTTTATATACAACGCAAAATACATATAGGCTATTTTTTATAATACATTTCGTCTTTCTAATGCTAAAATAACTATGTGAAAATATGTTTAATTGCTCAGAAACTAGAGTGACAGAACATTTTAATACTTTTTCTTATAAACAAAACTGTATTATTATTGTTCTATAAACTTGCTTTTTAACAAAGTAAAAGAACTTTCAAATCTTCCTCGACTTTTGAAGAGAACTATACATCTTAGATTAGATTAGATTTATTTATTTAACCTGGTAGAGATAAGGCCGTCAGGCCTTCTCTGCCCCTCTACCAGGGGATTACAACTATAACATGAACAATAAGATTACAATTAATATTAAATTTACAATTACAATTACAATAAAAATTAAAGTACGACAAGAATACCTGATTAATGAAAGCTAGACATTTTATCATAGAAGTTAAGAACAAAGAATATTTTTGTATTTACTAAATTACAAATTAAACCTACAATAACAAAATTCTATAGTGATGAAATTACCGGATATTGAGATATTTTGTGGTAGATTAAAAGAACTATTTACAAGAAACCATGTCTGAACGAGTCTCAATTACTGACCAAGTGCCTAGTAAGTTTGCGTTTGAATTGAATTTTATTTCGACAGTCCCTGATGCTAGCAGGTAACGAATTCCAGAGTCTTGGCAGGGCTATTGTGAAAGAGGATGAGTATGAGGAGGTGCGATGGGATGGTATGGTATGGTTAGTATTGTTTCATGGCGAGAGCGTGTGTTCAGATTGTGGTGGGAAGAAAGGTAAGTGAAGCGAGACGACAGGTACGAAGGAATAGAAGAGTTCAAGATTTCGAAGAGAAAGAGAAGTGAATGTAAATTTCTTTTCTTATCTAGTTTAAGCCAACCTATTGCTTCCAGGGATGGGGTAATATGATCATATTTACGAACATTACTTACAAAACGTACACACAAATTATAAGCACGTTGAAGTTTCATTTTGTTGTCGCTGGAAAGGTCAGTCAGTAAAATGTCAGCATAGTCAAAATGGGGATATACAAGGGTCTGCACAAGGGATTTTTTTAAGCAAGAGGGAAGATGAACATTTATCCTTTTTAGCACATGAATAATAGAATATACTTTTCTGCAGGTTTCTGTGATTTGCATGTCCCAGTTGAGATTATTATCCATGTGAATGCCAAGATTTTTTACTGAAGAACTGAAAGGGATATGCACTGTACTTACTTTAACGGGGGAAATGTCGAGGTGCTTTACAGCGTCGGTTTGCCGTTTGTGTCCTAATATGATTGCTTGTGTCTTTCCAGGATTGATATTAAGATGGAATTTCTTTGTCCATGTCACAATCGAGTCAATGTCTTTGTTCAATTTATCTATAGCGTCATTTATTCGATCTAAGCGGGAAGAGATGTAGCATTGAAGGTCGTCAGCATACAAGTGATAGTTACAATGCCTTACATGAGATGTAATATCACTGACATATATCGTGAACAACAATGGTCCGAGTACCGAACCCTGTGGTATACCTGATGTTATGTTAAACCAGGAAGAGCTTCGATTCCCGGATACAACACATTGTTGTCTTTCCCGTAAGTAGGATTCGAACCAACTCACAGCAGTCTCTGACAAATGCAGATTTCTCAATTTATGGGTGAGCAGGTCGAAATTTACAGAGTTGAAAGCTTTGCTAAGGTCAAGAAGTGTTAGTATTGTTACTTTATTAGAGTCGATTGCTTCACGAATGTCTTCTGTCACTTTAAGTAGAGCAGTGCTTGTGTTGTGTCCAGCTCTGAAACCTGACTGATACTTGTCGAATAGTTTGTGTTCGTTCATGTAGTTAGTAATTTGTCTGTGTACGATTCTTTCCAGTGCTTTTGATATGGCTGGCAGGATACTGATTGGTCTATAGTCGTTCGGGTCGGTGGGAACTTTGACTTTTGGAAGAGGAAGAACGAAAGCTTGCTTCCATATTTTAGGGAAAGTTGAAGTGATTAAGGAACTATTGAATATGTGTGCAATTGTAGGTATTACTATGTCTTGTATTTTCTGTATGAGTAATATGCTAATGTTGTCTGGCCCTTGAGCTTTCGTCTTGATGCGTCGGATGGCTTTCATTACGTCAATAGGAGTGACGTCAGTAAAATAGAATTTGTCTCGAGTTGGGGGAGCTGAGTCAGGTAAAACTGTGTCTTGTTTCGTTGTGTTGTTTAAGGTCGGGTCCTTTACAAAGTGTTCGTTCAATCGGTCAAGTGGGATGGGTATGTCTGCTTGTTCACTAGCCCTTCCAAGTCCAATGACCTTCAGATTTTTCCATAACTCGGAAGGGGTTGTGTTGGGCTCTATAAGTTTGTAGGAGTATTTGAGTTTAGCGTTTCTTATTAGTTGAGTCGTTCTGTTTCTTAGGTGTTTATATAAGTTAAAATATTCGTCGTTTTTATTGCGGGTGTATTTCCTATAGGCTAAGTCGCGTTCGGACATCAGGCTACGTATTTCAGTCGTCATCCAAGGGGCTGGGGTCTTTCTGGTACGTTTGGTCTTTAATGGTGCGTGTTTGTCATAAAGTTGAAGTATTAACGTATTGAATAAGTCTACTTTCTCGTCTACAGTTCGTAATGTCCAGATCATGTGCCATGGAAGTTGCGCAGCGTCTTCTTTCAGTGCATTATCATCTATTCTTTTGATATCCCTGTAAGTAATTACTCTAGGAGTCGATTTAGGACACTGCAGATTAAAAGATAGATAAATGATATCATGCCCTGATAGTCCTGGTGCAGGCAACTGTCCATGCGTCAGTATTTTGTCGGCATTGTTAGTAATTATCAAGTCCAGTAATGTGTCTGTACCTTCCGTATGATGTGTGGGAGCTAGGGGTAGGATTACCATATCAAGGCACTGAAAGAATGATTTAAGTCTTTTAGTCGTACTAGAATGTAAGTCAAGTAAGTTTGAATTGAAGTCACCCATGATTATAACGTTCTCATATTGCGGCGTTACGTTTAGTAAGGCGGTTTCGAAATCATCTACGTCATATATATGTGGGGGTTTATATACGACACACACTAGACATTTTGTAAATAAGGTGCAAATTTCAATGAACAATGCTGGAAACAAGAATTTAGTTTCCCAATATTTATACGGCAGCAGAATTATTCGTAATTTATTTATTACATGGAGGAGTCCCCCTGGATTAAGTTAATGTCTCGCTTATGTTGTGTATTCTGCAGCCAGGTAGTGCCACTCGAAACTTCTGTCCAGCAGCCAGATCTTGGGGTCCTCTCGTTTTAGATCGGATTCGCACTCGCTCTTGTCCATGTACACCAGACATGGACTCCATGGTTTTTGCTATCATGCTTAATAGTGCTATTGGTCGATAACTATTAACATCATGAGCAGGTTTCCCTTTTTTGTGAATTGGTACAATGATTGCTTTTTTCCAAGCTGCAGGAACTGAGGTGTTCCATGATAAATTGAAAATGGATAAAAGTACAGACTTGGCTTTTTTCCCCAGATGTTTAAAAAATTCGAAATGAATGTTATCGAGGCCAGGAGATTTCTTGGTGTTTAAATTTTGTAAAGCTAGAGGTAATTCTTTGGAAGTAAAATTTTGATGAAATATTTCAGGTTTTGTACTAGTAATATTGTTTTTATTATTTTTATGTAATTCTCTTTTGATAAATTTGTCAGTATTTTTGGTATTGGGATGTAATCTGTTAGAGTTTGAGTAGTGTTTATTAAATGCGTTTGCTATATCTCTACTATCATTTGTAAATATATTTATATCTGTTTGTCCACTCAATGGATCTAAAAGAAGTAAAGTATTTTTCTGTACAGCAGGAATGAAAACTTTCTTCAGGCAAGTTTTTTCAAGGAGTTTAGAGAGTTTACCTGATGAGCTGGCACTTACTACAATATTAAAAGACGTTTCCCTCTCTATCAATTGCTTTACTCTAGGACAAAATTCGCCCTTCGGTTCTTGAAAATGTAAACAATCGCGAACCTAACAAACCAGCAGAGGAACATATGACTTTGGATAGTATAAGCATATCTTATGGATGCTATGGACTGCACTGCTGCAAGAATGTTATTTTCACCTTGATGACAGTGTCCTGCCAAAAGTCATTTCATATTCAAAAGGTGATTGGTCTGTGTTAAACACAATGGAACTGTAATGCTTTTCATCAATGATTTTATTAACATCTTTTACGAATTCACTGGCTTTGTCAGTAAGTTCGGATTCATTTTCAATTTCTTTACAAGAAATAAATTTAGTAACTTTACGTGCAGTGATATGCCCACTGTTTTAGATTATAGTCATGCACCGGAAGACCTCGTTGGTGTGAAGTTTTAAATGCTTCCGTAATTTATTTTTTTATTGTTGACAACACATGGTGTTTAGGAGGCTTTTTAAAATAATCTACTACAGTCTTATATACAAAACCAGTCTGAACTTTTTTGCAGTTGATAATATGGTATGCTTGTTAGTTATTTTTGTGGTCATTAATTTTTCGATATTTATTGATTATATCATCGGTTAATTTTTATTTTAGTAGGCTATTTTACGATGCTTTATCAACATCTAAGGTCATTTAGTGTCTCAATGAGATGAAGGTGATAATGCCGGTGAAATGAGTTCGGGGTCCAACACCGAAAGTTACCCAGCATTTGCTCATATTGGGTTGAGGAAAAACCCCGGAAAAAACCTCAACCAGGTAACTTGTCCCGACCGGGAATCGAACCCGGGCCACCTGGTTTCGCAGCCAGATGCGCTAGCCGTTACTCCACAGATGTGGACATCATCGGTTAAAGTGGTTGTCTGTGTCTTAACTGGAGGTAACATTTCATACTCACTTTTTGATGAAGGTGTGTCTGTGTCATCGGATTTCACAAGTTCATCAGTGTTTTCATTGTCTGATGCACTATCTACATCTAATATATCTAATGTATCTACATCATAACTGCGCCTCTATATTGATATTTATCCTGAATCAAGTCAAATAGTTCATAAGCAAAAAACTGAACATCAATACAGTCTTCCTGTAGTTCACTGTATTTTGAATCGACGAAGTTCTTTAGAATGTACATATATGACATTAACTGGATTAATAGATCTCATTTTTTGGAACTAAAATAGTGAAAATAAAAGCAAACACTCGCAAATACCCAAATTAAGACTGCACACAAACATAATAATTCTTATAGACCTTCCAAACTAAATTGAATGTTTTATCACTTTTGTTATTCTTCAAAACTTATATACTATACAACCACTTCTTTTCATAACACCACTTCCACATGATTCATCAGAACACACTAACATACAACTCACAGTACCGCAACTGCAACCCCCTCTCAAATACACAGAGTTACAGACACGATTTGAAGGTCCAGAGCTCTGCAGTGTGGTGGTCGCATACTGGTATGTACAATACGACGAATTCATAGCATGCTGCGTTGCGTGTAAGAGTGGCGTATAAGACATTTAATTAAAAATACATTTCTTTAATGAGGAAAAAGCTAGGTGAGTGACTATTAGCAGATTATTTTCTGACTCAGACTTGGCAATTGTGAGAATTTTTATTGAAATCGCAGTTCGTAGGTAGAGAATGTTTCCTTGTAAGAGGAAAGTTTTTAGTTATGAATAAATTATACTGGGTGTTCAGTTCAAAATGTGTCTTGGCTCACTGTACGCCGTCATGTGGCTAGTTGATGAGCCTAGAGAATTCAATCTTCCTACACTTCCGCAGCTCAGGTGTATAAACTAAGAGGCAGAGAAGATGGCTAGCAAGTACGGCGTTCATTCTGAAGAGTACGTACCGATACGTACGATAACGCCGGTAGTGGCAGGAATGTGAACTGTTTGGAAATACGTACTGTCGGGATATGGGGAGAGGGTTAAGACGATTACTTACGTATTTGTTGACATTAACTTCGACGGTCAACATGGACACGGAGCATTTGATTTGTGTTGTGGAATGTTACCGTATGCAACCGATGATAACAAATACCCTGCGTACGACTTGCCGGCGCAAAACACAGTTCGAAAGAGGTTATGGTAGCACAAAGACCGTACAGACTGCCATCTGTTGCTACGACGTTCAAGTTATACCGTACACGTTCTCAAGTTCAGATTGAAGAACGCCTTAAATAATAGGCAGCTTCTCTAACATATCAGCTCAAACTCGCTTCAAATCGGTGACCCAACAACAGTGACGTCATGACACACTTTGAAATGAACACCCAGTAGAACTTAAAATCAAGTTTAAAAGTTGCTTACTAAGAGGAAAGTTTTTAGTTATTATTATAAAACTTAGAAAAATCGATAAGCTGAAAAACATTGCTTAATAAGAGAAAAGTTATCAGTTTATAATTATATCAGTATAATCATAATACTTAGCAAAAATCAATTAACTAAAATAATTGCTTCCTAAAGGGAGCATTTTCAGGAAAATGTATAATTATATTAACAAAATATATAAAATCAAACTAAAAACTGCTTAAAGAGGGGGAATTTTCAGTAAAATGTATAGACCTAATTACATCAGAACAGTTATAAAAGTACGCTAAAAATGCTTAATAAGAGAATAATTTTGAGGAAAACCTTTCGATACTATTTTCATCACGAATTGCAGTCAGAAATTGCGTTTCAATTGAAACTGATAACCCATGATTATCTTCGTTTTCATATAGGTTAGGACAGGGGTTCCCAACTGGTATGTCGTGCAGCTCCATGGAGTGTGTTGCGAAATTTTGGAATTGAAAAATTAATTTTATGCCATCCAGAAAGTCTCTTTACAATGCATCTTTTTTTATTTACAACAAAGTCCTTGATATGTTACATTTTATTTTGAGACAGACTTTAACAATGAAAATTCAACACCTGCAACAATGCTTAGTAATTCGTTTACTCTTTCCACTTAGTAATAAACAGAGTTTAGAATCGTCAGAACATATTGAACAGTTTCAGTGTATATGTGTGTGCAGGTGATAGTGCGACTATTTTATCAAAAGTGCTTTATTTAGATTTTATCATGAAAAATTTTTAATTCGAAAAAGACAATCGCAATAAAGTTCTGGGTTAGATGACAGCAGTGCTAATTCAAATAATGTGAGCGAAAATTCCCTTCAGAGTTCACAAAAATGTACTGCGTTTCGTAAATACGTGATTAATACTTGCAATATGGTTTTACCTGGCGTAGAGATGAATATAAACACAATCCCAAGTGTCTTATATGCGGAAATATTTTGTCAAAATCAGTCGATAGTGCCAAATAAATTAAAACAACTAGAAAGTAAACATTCTCATATAGCTTCAAAACCAAGAGAATATTTTCAATGTCTCTTAAAGTCACAGGAAAAATCCTCCAGTGCATTAGTAAAACGCATTTCTGTTTCTGACAAAGCATTGCATGCTTCAAATGTAGTTTCTGAGTTAATAGCCCAACAGAAAAAACCTCATAATATTGGCGAAGAACTAATAATATCAGCGGCAAAAAAAACTGAAAATTAGACCTATGTTAAGTGATGTTGCGGAAGAATATAAATAAAAAAAATTCCATCATTGGGTAAGACTATTAGTCACAGAATAAAAGAAATGTCTCATGACCAGAGCTAGGAACTTCTTACTGATCTCTTCATTCAGGGTGCGAGAAGCCAGGAAATGGGCATACAAAATGGGCGACCTGCACGGCCAACAGCCACCTTGGAGTACATCATATTCATATTGAGAATCCTTATTGGATGCAACAGAGTCACATCGGCAGTATGGAAGACATTTGAGTAACAACATATTGTTCTACTGCAAATGTGAGCGAGATTCATTCTCTGTATAAACAGAGTGAGAGAGAGAGAGAGAGGAGAGGGAGAGAGAGAGGGAAGGAGGGAGGGAGGGAGGGAGGGAGGGAGGGAGGAAGGAAGGGAGTAGGGGAGATGGGAGTGAAACTTATGATATTTAAGGCAAGGGGAGACAATAGATTGTCCTTGAAGTCCTCGTTGAGCCAGCTGAGTTAGCTAACCAGGGATATGCTGTCAACCATTCAGATCGAAATGTCCGTTTCATTGTGTCCACGTCATTTTTAAAATTGTATGTTTGTCTTGGAGCCCAAAGCTTCTTCAGTCATTTTAGACGAATTTCATCATTAGCAGGAGAATTCGAATTCAAATGTAACCCAATGTCCAATTCGTCTGATTGTTAATTGGATCGATTAACACTCGAATCCAAATGGAGAGCAAGTTGTTTAATTCTGGTATTTGTAGTTCTAGAGCTGAAACAGTTAGTTGAGGTTTCTTGTTGATTATCCCAACCCCTACTGGTACTTGCAATGCGTGTTGCAGACATATTATCAATCAATATTCCCATCATTCCTGCGTGGAACATAGGGCTCTCAGAAAGCTTCTCCATCTGACTTTATTCCTGGCCAACTTCTTGATCTCACGCCATGTCTTCCCCATCGTTTTTGCTTCTGTGAGTACAGTTCGTTTCCATGTTATCTTAGGTCTGCCAATTCCTCTGCTGCCCTGCGGATTCCAATCCAATGCCTTCCTGGCGGGGTCATCTGGAGGTCGGCAAAGTGTATGTCCCAGCCATCCCCATTTCCTATGCCGAATTTCAAGTTCAACTGGTTTTTGTTTAGTTTTTAACCATAGGTTTCTGTTGAATATCTGGACAGGCCAGAATATTTTTAATATGTTTCTCAAACATCTATTAATAAAAACTTGTAGTTGATTGATAATAGTTTTGGCTATTTTCCAGGTTTCACAAGACATATTATCAGTCTTTTGTTTTTTTTTTACAGAAAAAATCCCTTATGTTGCTCATCTTACTCGATTCAATTTCATTAATTTCTCCTTAATAGTAAAACAGCATATTGTACGCGCATACGTGTAAATATTCACACACTACTCATGTATCTGCAATACAAAAGCGAACTGAATTATTGTTTACATTAAGCAGAGAGAATAGTCTTCCTTTTTTTTTTTTTTTTTTTTTTTAGTAGGTTATTTTATGATGCTTTTTATCAACATCTTACGTTGTTTAGCGTCTGAATGAGATGAAGGTGATAAGATAATGCCAGTGAAATGAGTCCGGGGTCCAACACTGAAAGTTACCCAGCATTTGCTCATATTGGGTTGAGGGAAAACCCCGGAAAAAACCTCAACCAGGTAACTTGCCCCGACCAGGAATCGAACCCGGGCCACCTGGTTTCGCAGCCACACGCGCTGACCGTTACTCCACAGGTGGTGTCTTCTACTTTGTGGTTTCAGAATAAGAATGTTAGGCCACCAGCATGGCTAAGTCAGTTAAGGCACTTGCCTGCCAGTCTGAAGTTGCGTTAGGGCGCGGGTTCGATCCCCACTTGGGCTGATTACCTGGTTGGGTTTTTCCGAGGTTTTCCCCATCCGTAATGTGAATGCAAGGTAATCTATGGCGAATCCTCGGCCTCATCTCGCCAAATATCATCTCGCTATCACCAATCTCATCGACGCTAAATAACCTAGTAGTTGATACAGCATCGGTAAATAACTAACTAAAATAAGAAGGCATATGACCTACGCCAATTGAGTACTAGCAGCAGTACGATGTCACATGGTGCACAGTGACAACAGATAAGAACAGAGACAGAGACAACAGGTAAGGACAGAAATATCAGTCGTTGCTTGCTGCAGTTCCTTCTTTGTGTGTAATGTTTAAATATAATTACTCTTACTGAAGTAATTTTCATCCCAATTTTCATTACTTCTTCGCCTCACAGATCAGCAGATTTTGGAGTTACTAACTTGCGAAATAAAATGACATATGTAGAAATTTACCATGCTAATGTCAGATAAAGAATGTCTTAATTTAAAAAAAAAAAAAAAAATGCTGCATATTGTATTGCACTATCTGAATGTGGAAATTCTCTCTTGAAAAAATTAAGGGCGAGAAAATTTATCCAAATGTTCAGACTTCCTTGTACAGCAATGCTGAATTTATTGTTTATTTCTTCAAAGGAAAGATGAGCTAAAGTTTGTTTGTAGGGGCAGCCTACGAATCTAGCGATAATAAAACGTAAATATATCTGTAGGTACGTAATTTATTATTGATATTGGAGTTGGAAAGTATTTTATTTTTCCTCTGTTAAATGAAGCCTATATAATTTAATTTAATTCTCTAGCTTATACCTACCTTGAGGTCCAGGGTTCTATATTCTGGTTATGAATTTGGCTATAATGCAACGTAAGCATAATATGTGTTCATACATAATTCAGACTGAAATTGTAGACTATTTTATTTTTCTCTGTTAAACTAAGTCTATCTAATTTAATTTTATTCTCTAACTTTTACGTATCTAGAGGTCCATAATTCTATATTCTGGCTAAGAATCCAGCTATAAGAATATAAGCATATCTGTTCATATGTAGGCCTAATTCAGTACTCGTATTGAAATTGAAGATTCCTTTGTTTTATTTTGTCAAATCAAACCTATCTATTTAATTTAATCCTCAAACTTATATCTACCTAAGGGTACAGGGTTCTATGTACTATCACTCTGGCCTGTGTCAGTATGTCTAGTGAAGGAAGTTGTACAGAAGTGAATATGAAAACCGTAACCCAATAATGTTATTAATATTGAAGATAAAATTGTATATTAGAAAAAACGTATGAAGTGTAATATATTATATATAATGCAAGGTTTTTAAAATAAAAATTGAGTTTTGGAAATATAAAATCTACTCGTTCCTTGTATGCCTGTATTTATTTTAAAAGTGAAGTGTAATTAAATTGCTTCATCTTATAAAGTTCTTTTAATGCTCTTAAGGAAGAATGTTGTTAATACTCTTCGTATAATTCATCGAAAAAGAGACAGAAATGCTTATGTTTACAATATCAACCAAATATCTCATATGTTTAAGCAATATTTCGTCTTATACCATGTATAATATTCCAATGAAAATTGAAAATCGTACCTGTGGTTATTCTCAGCTTCCTTCTTGCTTTCCACGTTCTATAATGGCACTGCTAACACATACTAATATATTTCAAATATCATATGATAAGTAATACACGGTTCTGAAAATCGTCCAAATAATTAACACGTTTGTTTTGCGTTATTTTCCAGGAGAAGTAAATGCAGGTATACCACCTATTAGAATTGTCTCCTTGCCTTGTCCGAGAATACGAGATAATATATGCACTCCTAAACCACAAGCCTCTGCAGTCAAACTCTTTGTTTGTGAAAAACTGACATGCACTGCATCATAAGTTAGTCCTTTAGAAAAATTATATGCAGAAAATACAATACTTCTCACTATAAGTGTAAGACTATCCTTGTGCGTATAACAGATGAAACACCAGAGCCACTTGCAATCCCTTCAAGATACATTGTTACGGTAAGTTACACATCACACAGGAGAAAACAGTCCACGTCTGAATTTGAAAATACATAGAATCTATCTTCGTTTACAGAGAGGGACTTCAGAGCAAAATATGTTATATGTTGCTGTTGTTTTCTAATGCCAGGCATTTGACAATAAAGTCATTTGACCTCTTGTACTCCAATATTTTTCAAAGATATTATCATGACCAGCCACTGAAGCACAGATTTTGAGGTGTTCTGAATCCATTTCTTGGTCTGAGTTGCAAAATGGGCAGTTAGGGGACTGTTATATTCCAATTCTATGCAGGTGTTTGGCCAAACAATCATGGCCTGTTGCCAATCTAAATGCAGCTACAGACGATTTTCGTGGTAAATCGGGAATTAACTGTGGATTTTGATGCAGAGAGTAGGTTGGATATCCCTGTTTAGTCTTAAAGCGTTAACACACAAGTCAGTTGATATATAATTGCATTCTTGTACAGTTGAATTCAGACTTTGTAACTCTATCGAATGACACAGCTTAAAGTTCATTCCTAGCCATAAATATTGTGCGCGCAAGAAAGAAACTAATATGCAATGCTTCAGCGAGACTTTGCAAAGATTTAACTAGGCAACACAGCTTCACTGTTACTGGCTAGTCGACATAGTCTGGCCTGAACTAGTCTGCCTTATATACCTTCTTATTCTGAAATTGCTCTAGTGGTAACCTCACACACTGCACATAACAACAAGTCTGACGTGAGTGCTAAATGATGGTGATGACACGCAACACTGTTGCCAACCAAAAAATTCAGATTTCCGCTACAAATGCATTGAAAAAAATATACTGAAAGGATGTGATGAGGTCACAGTCTAGTATATACAGTCACGAAGCTCAATACGTAGTAAATATGCAAACATTAGATAGTTGCTCACCACTAGAATCGCTAATATCGCCTCATTACAGGCAATGCAAAATAGTACCGTCACAGTCTATTGTTTCTAGCACCCTCAAAACTCAAGCTTCATGACTGTATATAGTAGACTGTGATGAGGTTCAAGGTGGCCGTTGCTATAATGGGCTAATATTTTTTTTTTGGCAAATTCAAATGCTCTAACCTTAAAGGGTTAGGTACAGCTTACAGCAGTAAAATTTTTGGAAATATTCAACATTTTTTTCCTGCATTACTGTATCTTGTACGGTATGTGTAAAATACTGTCCTGCTATATGAAAAAAATACTTCTACGATTTAAAAAAAAATTATTTATACACTTTTTTTCAAAATTCAAACTGTTGGCAGTGCAGTGATGAAGTGTTTCCATCATAACTCATAAACTTATGAACGTTTTTATGTTCCCTCTATTTTATTTTATTGCTGAAACTCATGTTAACAATATCATGCTGTTTGAACTACATTCCTTAAAAAATAATATTTTTTTTTTTTATTTTGTGTTAGAAGAAAATATTGAAATTTGATCATTTTTTTAAGGAATTTATTTTTATCAGACAATCTATCAAAGGTACAGAAGTGATCTTTCATCATATTGTAGATTTGACATGCATAAATACAGACAAAAAATTTCATCACAGAATGTTGGATAGTTTTTTAATTATGTGGAGAACACTTCATCATCACTGCACAGTGAACTGAAAAAAAAAAAAAAAAAAAAAATAATAATAATAATAATTTTCTTTAAATCGTAAAAATATTTTTTTCATATAGCAGAAGGACAGTGTTTTATACATACTAATTTTCATTATTGTACAAGATACAGTAATGGAGGAAAAAAATGTTGAATATTTCCAAAATTTTACTGCTGTAAGATATACCTAACTCCTTAAATTACTGATCTTGGATATAGGATACTTTTTTGTGTGCTGTCTGCACCCCCTTGGAATTAATTCTGCAGGCACCCATGGTGATGACAATATTATTATTACTACTACTACTACTATAGGGAAGACCAGGTAACTTGATACCCTAAGGGTGAAACCTAACCATTTTTCCCCCATTACTACAAATGCTAGTGGATTATGGTGATTTTCTAGTTTGAAGGTTGAATTTTCTTTTGCCAACTTCGTTTCGAATTTCGATACTGACAAATACTATAAATGGTAGTGATTTTGTAACCGGTATGTTGGCAGCTGAGGCAAATATCGACAATATTTGCCGGTACTGGAGTTCCATGAAATTAAAATTGTACTAGATTTCTCAGCCGGTTACTGGAAGATAGTGAAATTCGAACTTATTAATAATTAATTAATATTAGTATTAATATTAATACATTATAGTTATGTTATGTGTTGCGTTGTGGTTATAATTCAAGAATAGTCAGATAAGTACGAATGAATATAATATACTTGGGCGTGATAATGCACGTGGGTAATGGATAGAAATATTATTTCAAATTTTAATGAATTTCTTTCGTGTTTAGATTTTTATTACTATGTCAAAAAAATGAAATAGTGTTGCAGTGACTCCTCCAAGGAAGAAAATGTGTGGCATTCAGAGTACGCTTCAGAAATCTGTAGTTCACGTGTATAATGAGTTGAAGAAAGAAGGTAATGAAGAAGGAATTATGCTAACGGAGACAGCAATTACAACCAGAATAGGACAATTATTAGGAGTAAGTATTCTTAAGCATACATTTCAAAGTGGTATTCAGTTTTAGGAGTTTGCACTAATAATTTCATGATTGTGGTCAAACAAAACAAATTTTTAGGTTAGGCCTAATGTTTAATCAAGTCAGTGATTTTCATATTGCCAAACTAAATACATTTAAGATACTGTAATACTGCAGTAGGTGATAGCTTAAATACATTTACAAATTAGACGAACAAGTAATCAAACAGCACGAAAGTAAATTTCCAGTTTTCTCTTTTGGTATTAAATTAACCGTTCAGATCACAATTTACATGCCACATCGGCCGAAGAAAATACAAGTCATATTGTAATTATTAACTTGATATTGCAGCAAATATTACATGAATGTTGGCCTGTTATGGTGCTTAAAAATAATTCAGTTTTATATAATAACTATATAACATACTCTATAAAGCATAGGAACGTTGACTCTGGCTGAATAATTTATTCATGACTGGTCTAAGTAATATTAAATATGGTGTTTCTTCAGAAAAGCTACCCCACCCAAAGTACTTGTTAAGATATAACACTCGAGAGGATGAGGACGCACTACTGGGAAACTAACCATTTCTCTTCGTCCTGGACCTCTCGCATGTTATATTGGTAATTAGTAACAAGTTTGAGGGAGGGACTACAACAATGCATTAGAATATACAGGTAAGTGTCAAAGGATTTTTGTGCTGAAAGTATTTGTGGCTGTGCACTAAAACCACGTGTTCATCACTATGTAAATATCACAGAAATCAATTAAACAAAATAAAATTATGCCTTCTTTGGTGTAGCTTTTCTGGAGAATTACCTAAATATTAGCCTACTTAAACCTATCGTAGACCCAACCTAACATGTTGATCATTTTCTATTCATATAGCTGTAAATGTTGGTATTATGCATGAATTTTATGATATAACAATTTTTAGAAGTATTATGTTATTGTTTGTTATTACAGCTTGGCTTAACTACAGCCACGAAAGTGATCAATTCACACAAGGGGACCCCACTCGTGACACTAGGAAAACATAGACTACGTAAACATCCAGTGACTGATGCTGATGATTTTACGGAAGATGCAATTGCGAGATTTATTTATGACAAGTTACATAAAGGTAGGGAAGTTACAGGAATTATTGTGTTGATTTATGCAATGTAATTCTGATATTAGTCATAGGCCTATGTATAAAAATATGGCATAATTTTCATTTACTGTTACAGGGGAAGTACTAACAGCAGCAAAAGTTCTGGAACATATGAATGATGATTATGAAACATATTTATTTAGAGTATCCTTATCATCGGTGAAAAAAATTTTGAAAGAGATGAAATTTCTATGGAGCAAAGGGGATCCTTATACACATGTATGAGAAAGTGATGTTATTCGTTTTTAAGAGAATATATAAGAAATGTGGAGCGTGAGAACCCTAAACCCGTAGTATTCTTGGATGAGACTTGGATTTTTATGAATGGTAAATTTCAATGTATTGTGAGACATTGAGTGATTGAATTTTTTACTAACAAATAGATTAACACTTATGTGGAATATGAAATTGCAATTAATATAGGCTACTAGTAATGAATTCAGGTGGGAACAACATGTTTTGCAATTAATAGTTTCATATTATAACTAGAGGTTAGTTATAAAATTCTTGAACGGTTTTCCTGTCTTTAAAATTTTTGTGTCTCTTAGAGTGTCAATGTGAATTGCTTTTCTCTCTCTGTTTTTTTAAGTATGATCACCCACTTATTCATGAAATAAACCAGGTGAAGTTTCCAGTGACATGAATGGTGTTATTCATAGACCAACAAATGAGGGTGGAAGATTAGATGCCGGAACGAAAGGTGGATTTATACTCGGTAAGTTATATTGATTTATATTTTACGTAAATTTGGCAAGAGTAATTTTTTAAATCAGGGTACAAAAATATAAAAATTGGTGACTAAATAAAAACGTGGGAAAGCCTTTCACCAAAGAGGATCTCATGTCATGTCATGTTATGTTATGTTATGTTTTATTTTCTTTATTTAAATGCTGTGAATTCATGTGACGTAATTATATGCCCAGGTATAATTTTTATTGCAGGTGCTGATTTAATTTTTTCATGCAATTGAAAGAAAAGTCAGGACTACCATAGTGCTATGAATAGCCCTGTAGTTGAGAAGTGGGTGCAAACACAGTTGTTGACCTGAGAACATTAGGGCAATGCGTTATTGTCATGGATAGTGCTGCATATCATAGCAGACTTGTGAAAAATCAGCCAACAACAAAATGGAGGAAAGAACAGCTACTGGTGATTGCAACTGAATATAATAGATTTGTTGTACTAAATGATAAGAGTTGTACTAAATGATAAGAGTTGATGGTGTGAAATCACCTTTTGATATTACATTGCAATATTAATTTCCATACTTTACAGTCATTATTATTATTATTATTATTATTATTATTATTATTATTATTATTATTATTATTATTATTATTATCTTTACTACTACTACTACTACTACTACTACTACTTATAGATGCTACTTTTTTCTTTCAGGTGAAATTGAATCTACATAAGAATCCTAAAACAACAGAGCCTTGCCAATTACTGTTCTGAAGCTGCCTTGTCTTATGTGTTGTGTCTATATACAATTAATTCTTTCAGTTTTTTTTCCCCTTTAATGTAATGAAGTTGTTGGTTGATTGATACCAAGTGTTCAGCAGTTGATGTCATTTGTTATCTTGCACTCCAATATTTAACCAGATGATTGAAAGCTGTGTAAAGTTAAACAGTCAAGACAATGATCCATATCTTCATTGAGATTTCAGAAATGGCATGGGGAGATTCTGAAATATCAGTTCTTTGTAAATATTTGAGACAATCATGGCCTGTGATAATATGAGTACTGCCACTGTAGATTTTCATAGAAGTTCAGTTATTAAATTAGGTGTATTATTTTTACTATGTATTGTACTATATTTTTGTTTCGCTTAATTGATGAATTATATATGCTGTAAATTGAATAGTAGACTGTAGGTCTATAGCTTAACTGATGAATTGTATGTGCTGTAAATTAAATAGTAGGCTGTATACCACAAGTGATGAATTGTTTATGCTTGTAATGTGAAGTAATTTGCATGATATTTATTATCAGTTTCTGTATATTTCAACTGATTGAATTGTTTATACTTTTAAATTGAATTAACTTGCTTGCTATGTATTATATTTTATAGCTTAACTGATGAATAATTGTTTAGGTTTGTCAATTTAATAATCTGAGTGCCATGTACTTCATATTTTTAGTGGAGCCACCAATGTAGCTTAGTCAGTAGACTCGTTGGCCTGCAAATTCAGAGCTGCACTCGAGGGTAGTTTGGATCCCCCATTTGGTCTGATTAGTTGGTTTCTTCTGAGGATTTTCCTCCATCGTGGAGCAGACGCCGGATGGCCTATTGCAATTTTTTCATTTGCTTTAGAATCATTCCGATTTTTGTTACCACATTGTCATGTTCTGATCTTGTTATTCTTTTAACAGTGTGGTAAGATGCAGGTATAGATAACCTTACAGTAATTTTGCTACCTTTCAGCTACCTCATTACCTCCCACTCCATAAAGTTCATGGATCCACGGAAGTACCAGTCGTCGATGTAATTCGACCATTTTGCTTAAAATATTAAAACACTGTAAAATATTGAGATTTCATGCTGTTACGTCCATTACTTCAGCAAGAACATCTGATTTTGAATCTGATAGTATGACAGCCTTCTCAGATTTATGAAGTCGATACTGGAGATTTTGTAAGCTTAAAAGTGTATCTAAATTTTCACTATCAAAATTAGTCAGTGTTTGAAGTTAGTTAGTTAGTTAGTTAGTTAGTGGCGTTTAAAAAGGGCGTGTCAGCTACTATGGCTATTTGCGCCCTTATCTAAAATCTTTCACTAAACACAAACACAATACAATAACCAGAATGTTTAAAAAGCTAAAAAGCGTTGTCACGGTTAAAATGGGGCAAACAAGTGTTTGAATATAATTCCCTGTAAAAGGGAATATACTGGTATTGTACTACAACACCACTACATCTATGGCTTGGTAAACAGGATCCATCTATAAAAAATACTGTATGTAGTCACTCACTGACCAGATCATTTATCGTTTCTAATGATTTTTAAAATGTCTGGAGAAGTATCACATTTCTTAACATCATCTGTTAAAGTTAACTTATATACTATTCATTTTGAAATAACTTGGGATTGTGTTTTATTAGTAAAGTTTCCCTTAATTGAGCAAGTTTGAGTTCTCCAAGTAGAGTCAAAAAGTCTGTTGGGATTTTGGCTCAGTTTATTAATATTTGTGGACTGTGATTTTTTGTTCTAGACAACCATATTATCTGCAAATGATGAGATTATCATAAGATCTATTTCTTTAGTTAGACCATCGACATTAATATTGGAAAATGTATTCCTGAAAACAACAATGTGGGAAGCCCAGATGAATCTGTCTCTATTTACATATTTGTGACAATGAATCAAATAATCAAGTCACTGACCCAGTGTAACACTTTATCATGGACACCCTAAGTTTGCAATTTCTTAAGTGATTTATATCTACAGAGCCATATGATCCTTGAAAATAAATTAAAATTGTTAAGTTGTTTTGTTTTCTGTTTAAAATATCTTTAATATCTTGACTAAAATTTAAAATCTGTCCATTTGTTGAATGCAATTCTCTAAAGTCAACCCAATAAAATGAAAGTTAGTTACTAGATTCCAGGAACCAATTCAATCTATGAAATCATCTCTTCCATAATTTTGGCTATCATACTAGTAAGTGGTATCTGTCGATAACTCGAAAAGATATTAGTTGAATAATTGCTTTTCAAAATTGATGTTATGATAGATTTTCTCCAGACAGATATTGTATTTTAGATGAGATTACAAGATAAAAGTAGTGAGTTTGCTTGTTTGCCAACATGTTTAAGAAAATCAGCATGAGTATTGTCTGGACTTGGAGATGTTTTGGGTCTTATGTTATTAAATTAATAGTAATATTCAGTTCTTGATTAAATATTGTTATATAAAGTAGATAGTAGATTTAATATTTCTTTCAGTTTTTCCTTAATAGTCTGACGTACACAGATAAAACTAACAACCACACCACCAACTAATCTAATAGAAATTAAAATATAATTAAATGTAGTAAAAGTAATTAAAATTATAAATACACGTAATAAACCATAACCCCCTAATTTCAACAATATACTATTTTATTCCCTTTCACAGCTTGTAGATAATTATTAATTATAGTTATTACTTATTAACATAATATTTATTGAACTTATTGGCTATTTCACTTCGTTTGAAAGATGTTATTGTGTACAAAAAGCATTTTTTGATGATCGTTTCATGCTGTATGTTGTGTATAAATCTATGATTTCTGGCCATCTGTTCTGTGTAATCCATCTTTTGTATAGAATTAATAAAATATTCTTTTGGTAGTAATTATTTTATTAATTGAGTATTTAATTTTCACCAGCTCACATTTCTTGAATCATTTGCTTTTTCTTATTTAAATTTAGGACACAAGAGCCAAAAAGAGACTTCACAGTTATGTATCATACATTTTTTCAATGACAGACGTGGAGTTGCAGAAATAATAAGTGTAAGTGTAGCATTATTAAGCAATTTACAAACAAATGAAATCTTTAAAAAGGTATCTAGAAGTGAAATTACTTATGGCTTTTAAGGACCAAAATTATTTTTGTAAGTTGATTTATTATTATTTCAGTTTTAGCATAGTTGTATTATCCATTTCCTTACTAATTTCAAAAGATAATCAGAAGTTCATTCGAATTCCAACCAAAAGTCAATTGGTTATTAATTTATCTACCTTTAGGAAGTACAGTATATGTACGCTGGAATCTTTGAAGTGAAGTGACAATAATTTAATTGGTCTTGGAACAGATTTGATTCTTGAATATTATATACTATACTTTGTTGTATATTTACGTCTAGTAACCTATTAATGCTAGTACTAATAATAATGTAAAGGAATAAAAGAATAGAACATAGCAATACATTTCTCATTATTATTGAAACTATTTAGAATAACCTTCCAACATTAAGGTAAAGTACGGTGAGTAAAGAAGTCATTCAGTACATAGGATCGTGATTTTACTACATGTGGTGATATCTGGTAACAGTTGGCAACACTGACAAGGCGGAAATATTTGCTGTTTGGGAACTGAACTTACGTGATCCTCACTATACTACTACTACTACTACTACTACTGCTACCACTACTTTATTTACTAACACTCATGAGATGCAAAATTTCGTACAGAAGCTATCACAGAATTAATAACAAATTTTTAAGAAGATTGATTTTTCTCTCTTTCTTTAGAAATAGAGAAAACCTTAACATTTTTTTCTAATTAACTTAATAATTTGAAATGCTACACATTTTCAGTTAGTATGTGTCGGATTTAAGTTTAACAGCATCAAAAACAAATGAAGCAAGCATGTACATCATTCATACTTTCTCTTAAGAAGAATGTATTAGTTTGATTCACAAGTTCATAATGTTTTTATTCATCACCACAACACTGCGTTGTTAGGATATTGTTTAACATCTGTCATTTGTTATTTGGAGTGTTGTGCTTGTAAATACACCTTGAATTATCCGGAATTGAAGAAAGTTTGTGCTATTCATGGGCTAAACAAATGGGAGTGTCAAATAGGAAAAAAAAACTTCCAATATAGTCTTCTGTTTCAGTTTAATTCAGAAGATGGTGGCTCGAAACATTTTTTCCGTATACAGGGAGAATGCCATCTGAGATAGCACTGCAAAGAATTGGTTTTGTCATTTCAACACACAACATCCTGTACAAAAGTTAGTGTCCAGCCACACAAGATGATGTTACGCGCCTGGTGGGATAAAGAAGGCATCGTGTACTACAAATTGCTTCCCAGGAATGTAACCATAACTGCTGACATTTATTGCTAACAACTCAGACACCTTATGGCCAGAATTAAAGAAAAATGACTGGGAAGACTGCACCATGTGCTGCTGCAATATGATAATGCATGCCCACACTCCAGTATCATGATGAAAGCAACTATCTAGAGCTTGGCTGGGAGGTGATTCCACATCTCCTGGATCTTACACCACCAGATTTCCACCTTTTCCATTCTCTATCCAACAATCTTCCACGAAACTCCTTTGATAATGAACGTGCTTTACAAACTTGGCTTGGCGACTTCCTCCAAACCAACAGATTTCTTCAGACGCAAAATTGAAAAACTATCCTAGCGTTGGCAGAGAGTCAAAGATATTGTAGGAGAATATATCGACGATCCAGTTCAAAAGCAAAACAACTCAAAATTTGAAGTTTTGAGAATCCTGCATTTTAAAGCTTTACATTGTTGTGAAAAATCGAAGGATCGTTAAAATTACTCCAAATTCTGTTAATGATGTTTTATATACTATAAGGCCCTCTTCACACTGGGACACTGGTGACGATCATGGGTGATTGCAGTGAACACTCGTAGGTCAATGGTGTCGAACACAGCTAGTATTGCCAACCGATTAGTTAGTAGCTTCTGATAAAACAATTTGTGATTAGTTAGTGAAATGGATTCGAGTGAGAACCTTTTGTTGTTAATGCTATTGAACAGGAGGAGGATGAAGAAAAAACGTTCATTATACAGACATTCATTGCTACGTGATTGGCTGGAGAAAGGCTTGTTTTACACTCTGTATGACGACCACCAGAGACAAGGTGACAGTTTCAGTACTTCCGAATGTACTACTTCATTTGATGAACTATTAGAAAAATATGAAAGAGGAAATCACAGGAATGGACACGATGCTAAGGAAAGCTATCTCACCAGATGAAAAACTTTCTCTTATTTTAAGATACTGTGGTATTATTTTATTTTGAGCATATTTGACAGATTTTAACTGGCAGTAGTATATTATATATTTTTAAATATTATAAAAATGTCACTGATAAGTTGATTGTTGCTCTTCATGTGTTGTTGGAAAGTATAACAAAGATTACTAGAAATTTTATGTGAACATTTGTGGTTCCTAAAAAATCTCAGGGGGCCCCAGCATGGAGATGAGCAGAGTAGATTTGACTAATTAGGCCGTTCAGACGTCACCAAAATTCACCACAAGGGTTAAATATCAGGTCTATCAGGGTTTTAGGCCCAATCAAAGACCGGGAAATCCCAATTAGCCTTTGCCCCCCCCCCACCCCATCTGCGATCTCTGGAGAAAGAATTAAGGAAAAGACAGTGAAGTGCTTTGTGTGGAGTGTAGCACTGTATGGGGCAGAAACATAGACATTACAACGAAGTGAAGAGAAACGAATAGAAGCATTTGAAATGTGGATATGGAGAAGGATGGAGCATGTGAAATGGACAGACAGAATAAGGAACGAAACTGTTTTGAAAAGAGTGGATGAAGAAAGAATGATGCTGAAACTGATCAGAAAGAGGAAAAGGAATTGGCTGGGTCAGTGGTTGAGAAGAAATTGCCTACTGAAGGATGCACTGGAAGGAATGGTGAACAGGAGAAGAGTTCGGGGCAGAAGAAGATATCAGATGATAGACGACATTATAAATCATATGAGGAGACAAAGAGGAAGGCAGAAAATAGGAAAGACTGGAGAATGCTGGGTTTGCAGTGAAAGACCTGCCCTTGGGCAGAACTCTATGAATGAGTGAATTGCCATATATTATAGTTACTTACAAGGAAAGCTCACCAAGTGATAATAGATTTTCACAACGATTTTTTCCCCACGTATTCCATTTCAAATAAGAAATGTCCCTGTAAATTTCTACATCTGGAGAAAGCCTAGTCTTCGAAATATGATTTTTCAAATAATCGCTTTACGCTCAGATAAGTCTTATATCTCCTTTGCCTTCGTGAAGAAGGCCTCAAATGTTTATACATTGCCCTCAAAATCAGGGAAGCTTATGAAAACTCACCTCTTCAAGTGGTTTCAAGAAATATACTTTCCATCTATCAGTTATTGTAGCATTCTTTTGGTAGACTTATGGACCAGTTACCGAGGTAGACTGACTATAGAAAGAATAACACCAAAAGGTAAAACAGTGGAAGTGTTAACAATTCCAAAACACACAACTCCGATTATTCAGCCTACTGACGTTTATGGCTTTAGACCTTGGACAAATATCATTCAGAAGTTCTCTGATTTTTTGTTATTTGACATGAATATTGTATTGCATCAGAAAGGTAATGTGATAAATTCAGTCCTTAACGTATAATCAGCTTTTATGTCCTAGATATGTAAATATGTTTAAATATGGCCAGCATAAAGCCAGGTACGTTGACAACAAACGTGATAAATTCGTCACTCCTGTAGAATTCTGTTTTCACGTCAATTTACAAAACTGCTCTAAGGCTGACTGAAAAATTTATTTTTCTAAAACGGTCGTGGTGCAAAGTTTCACTGTGTTTTGAGCATTTTCACAATGACTGCCACTACTTTGATCAATACAATGAGTAATTTCAGGCATGCTTACATTTCCTTATAATTTCTTCATAGACTATTCTATAGTGAATTTCATGACTATTATGTATTTGTTATGTCATTTTCATAATTTATATTATTTAAAGAGATTTTGAAAGTACGGTATGCGGCTAGATCAGATTTATTGCCTGATATGTCTAGCACAGAGCACTGTTTGCATTAGCTGTTATAACTCTGGATTGGAGAATGTGAAAAAATCATATCTGGAATACTAGGCTTTCTCCGGATGTAGAAATTTGTAGGGAGGTTTCTTACTTCAAATGGAACATATGGAAGAACAATCATTGTGAAAATCCATTATCACTTGGTGAGCCTTCCTTGTTAGCATCACATGAAATGTAATTTAGAATTATTTACAGTGGAAAAGAAAATATGCAACTTAGGTACCAATTTTGTTTCTTTCATCCATACTTTTCTCATTGAAATCAGGCACAAACTTAGCTATAATTTCTTGTCAAGCATTCGTTTTCATCACTTTATTGCTATAGTCATCGCTTCCGATATCCTAAATAGCAGGTCGACTTTCTACTTCACTTATAAAATCTTCTGTGTTAATCAAATCTAAACTCATGGCTGGATTATGACTAGTTTCACTGTGCTCGAGTACTGAGCGAGTGTTTTGTTGGCAATCTGCAAGCAGTGTCTTGTGATCAGTGTCCCAGTGTGAACACTCCAATTCAAAGAAATGAATGTTGGGTAATGACTGGTCTGGACACACATATGAAGAGGACATGTCACTGTTGCATCACTGTGACTGGGTCAGGCACTGCAGTGTCCCAGTATGAACACTCCAATTCAAACGAATGTTTCTCTATCAGTGACTGTCACTGGTGACCATCACCAATGTCCTAGTGTAAAAAGGCTAAGTTTAAAATTACAGTGTGTTAATTGGATTTTTCACAGCAACATGGAGCTTTAAAATTCAAGTTTCTCAAAACTTTAAATTCTGAGCGTTTCCCTTTTGAACTGGGCCCTCGATATTACTGATTATTTTTTGTCTTCTATTCATCTCAAATAAAAACTTTTGTCACAGAGAAAAAACACTATGAACTTCTGCATCAACCCAATAGTATCCAATTAAATAATGCTAACACATATTGAAGGATATAAACTCACCTCGCCCCAATGTAAGTTGGGTGGCAGTGGTGGGAATTTGTCATATACATCATATGCAACATTTTCCATGAACCACTCAAAATTCTTGCACTTCAGCTTCTCTTTCAAAGCAAGTTGGTCATTGATGTCACCCATATCAAGGTACCTGGCAAGTGGCTCTCTTGTGTAGAAGTATTCTTTGAATTTATCATCAAACCAGGTTTCTATAACACGCTTGTAGTTCTGCAATGTAGAATAGAATTATTATAACTACATATTGCATCACAAAGTGCAAAGTTCATAAATATGAAGTATAATAATTCAATTCGATTACCCATTACATAATTCTTACATTAAATCCTTCACATTAGACGGTGATCCAATGTTTGAAGTATGCCTAAAATTATTTCTGCATAAAATCATGTCGAAGTAATTTGTTACAAATGAACTGAAAATGTGTAAATGAACTTCTAATTCGTTATAATGCTTATCTGTTTAATACAGAAATTACTGGCTTAACTGCTTAAAACATTAAATGTGCAACCCTTATATTTTGTGTATGTGTATATGTAATACATATAAACCTCATGGGCATTTATTCACATTTTCTATCCTTGGCATTACACACTATATTAATGAGACCACTACACCAAATAAAAAAATTATTTAAAAGGCAATACAATACATTCTTGTTGTATAGTAATTATTATGTTATACACCAGCAAGTGCGAACTCGAAAACTTGTGATGTCAGATCAGTACAGGATCGAAAGAGAACAAAAACAGAGACATAGCAATGTGATGGATGGAGGCTTGTAGAAGGGTGGTGACAGGTGGACTGCAGGTTAACTAGTTTATAATAGATTTAAACAACTTGAACATGTCCCTTCTACATACAAGTATAATCGAAATGTATGACAAAATTAGAGCTTTTAAGCAAAGACTATATACTGTATGTGGAAATGCCCACCGACCAACAGAAATATCTTCCATTTTCCCAAGTTAACAACAGTGCTTGGGTCTTCTGCTTCATCTAAAAAGTTGACCACTATATGCTGATATTAGAAATTGAATTGCAATTTGAATCAAGATTTAATAACACTGCTCAACAAGGTTTTCATAACATGGACAAGAATAACTATTTTTATGTAATTTGTATTCCCTGATTACGAATACGGTATTGAAAAAGTGCCTACAGGTCACATTTTTTTAGAAACTTATATTTTCTAGTTAGCAAATCGTATAAAAATGTGTTAAAACCTACCCAATATCATTTCCATTCTTTTAAGATATCATTTGAAACATACTTTCACTTTTATGGGTTGAATGAGTGTTACCCTTGGGCAGTGGTTTATTGTTTTATTACCTTTAATATGCGGCTGCAGGGAGGGTAGGTCACATCTAGCTATAACTGACTAAGGGAAAGGAAATATGGTTGCTGCTATATTGTGAGACAAGAAATGAACAACTTAGCGATTAGTTCTGATTGAAGAAGTGTTGTGAGTAGTACTAGTTATTCTGTAATAATGTTAAATGGATTGCAATATTGTCGTTCATGTAAAAATTCTCCAAATAGTTTCTGCTATGTTTGTGGGGAATTAACTTTGAAATCACAACATCGATCAATTATATACAATGTAAAAGGGCATATTACTTGTATTTTGGCTGTAAAGTGGGTGAACAAGACCAAAATTGGGCACCACATGTGTGTTGTGTTACGTGAAGTTAACAGAGTGGTTGCAGGGGAAAAATAACAACATGTCTTTTCCTGTTCCAATGATTTGTCTACAGCTTACCAGTCATCTGGAAGATTGTTACTTCTGCATTACCAAAAGAGAGGGATTTTCAAGGAAAACTAAATATAAAATTGTGTATCCTAACCTCCCATCAGCCATAAGACCTATGCCACATTGTCCTGAACTTCCTGTCCCTATCCCTCCACCCACGGGGAAATTATGTCATTCCAGAGGAACACGAACTATCAGAATCCTCAGACTACCCTTCAACTTCTGCTGATCCCACCTACATTCCTGAACATCATAAAACACCACATCTGATACGACAGGCAAAACTTAATGATCTAGTTAGGAACTTAGATCTTTCCAAGCAACACGCTGAACTATTAGGTTCTCGATTGCAAGAATGGAACTTATTTGCAAAAGATACCAAGATTTCAGAGTCCAGAAAACGAAATGATAAACTGACTACTTATTTTGCAATGGAAAATTCTGTTTGTGCCTGTAGAAATGTGTACGACTGATGGATGAATTAGATATTGACTATAATCCAGAAGAATGGAGACTGTTCATCGATTCACCAAAACTAAGCTTAAAAGCAGTTCTATTACACAAAAGGCAATACAAAACCTTTCATTCTAATGGCTCATTCAGTTGCTATGAAAGAAACTTACAGAAACATATCATTAATACTGAATGCAGTAAATTATAATGAACATTGCTGGGCAATTTGTGGGGATTTGAAAGTAATAATTTTGTTGCTTGGATTACAAGAAGGGTTTACTAACTTATGTTTTTTTTGTTTGTGGGACAGTCGAATAACAGCACAACATTATGTTGTGAAAAACTGGCCTATCAGACAAGGTTATATTCCTGGTGAGCATAATATTAAATATCCTCCGCTAGTGCAACGTGAAAAACTACTTCTTCCTCCATTGCATACAAAACTAAGGTTAATGAAAAATACTGTGAAAGCTCTAGATGAGAGTGGAGAAGCCTTTCATTACTTTGAAGACTCTGTTCCCTAAAATCAGTGACACTAAATTAAAAGGCATATCTGTCGGTTCACAAATTAGAAAACTTTTGAAGGACAGCATTTTTGAGAAAAGACCTAAGCCTAAGGAATTACCAGCATGGAAATCTTTTGTATCTATCATCACAGGGTTTTTAGGGAATTACAAGGTAGAATATTATCGCCAATCAACAGAAACGTTACTAATAAACTACAAAAAAATGGGCTGCTGTTGTGTCATTGTAGATCCACTTCTTACATTCACATTTAAGGTACAATCACACGTCGCTACTTTTGCAGCGCTGCAGTACAAAAAACTGCGCAACTCTTGTACTGCGACGTGTGAACAACGGTGCAACCCTAAAAGTAGCGGCTGCCGAACCTGCTGCCCGCTACTTTTCCATGCTGCATGCAACTTAAAAGTAGCGACGTGTGAACAGGGTTCTCAGGGTTGCAGCCGCAGCATTTTTGATATCAGTTTTGTTGAAACTTTTGCTGCGGTTGCAACCAGTGTTGCCACACAAATGTGTCAATGAAACTTTTATTGTTTGGATATATTTTAATGTTAAACGTGATGAAAATAAATTATTTGTAACAGTTATTAAATATACAACACAGTCTGCGCATAACTGGAGACGATATAATTCATTTTTTTAATTTTCTGTAGCGTAGTTCCAAACAGGAGGGTTGCCAACATTGATTACATGAATATATTGTTGGTTATCATTTAAGTATAGAGGCGTTTTTAAAAGCTTTATAGTAAAAATAATGTCAATTTCTGAATACTAGATATGACAGAAAAGCAAATAATAGATAAGGAAGCTTTCGCATGAGTTTCTTAATAATGCGAACATAACCACAAAATGTATATTGAGAAGTCAACACGGAGATGGGAACCTGCAGCATGACTGCGGCTGCAAAAGTAGCGCCTTGCGTATGAACGGACTCGCAACCTCCAGTTGCAACTTTTGCAGCACTTGGGTTGCACAGCACGAAAAGTAGCGTGCAGCGAGCTACTTTTGGCTTACGTGTGAACACGACATGCAACTTTTGCAGCTGCAGTATAAAAGTAGCGCTGCAAAAGTAGCGACGTGTGACCGTACCTTTAGACTTCTTTCCTGAGAACTTGGGTACTGTAAATGATGAACAGGGAGAGCGATTTCACCAAGACATTGCTACAATGAAGCAACGGTATCAAGGATCCAAGGATCCAGTGATGAAGGGCAATTATTGCTAGTTTTTAAAAAGGGAACATTCCAGTTTTCATAAGAGAAAAAAATTAAGGTATTTTTTTATCTTTCTTTTCAGTCTTAATACCTGGTCAGTTATTAATGCAACAGTTTTATCATATCTAAGCTGCCCTTGGAAATTTTCATACAAAAAATGAGAACAATGATTTTTCAATGTATCAAGTAAATATCTATAACACAAAAACGTGATGTGTTACGAACTTTTCACTGTCATTTTCGTGTTCAGCACATGCAAATTAGTTAAGATCAGCCTATTTCATTAACGTTGTGGAAAAAAAAGTTCAAATTTGTTGAGTAATGTAATTTAGAAAATCTTAAATGCGATTAAAAGCTATTTGCTACACCATATTTAGTCAACATATACCCACATAACAGTGTTTCAGAACTGCAATTAGAACTTACTTATCTATAGTGTGGTAGAGAACTAAAGAATTGATATACAAACAAAACAATTGTGAATTTTACAAAACCTTTCCCAAAAAAAGATTTCCTTGCCTCCATTGATTCGCAGCAAAGATGTTCAGTATACTGAGTATTTTGATCATCTACAATAACTTTGTATGTAGGCGCCAAATGGAATGTTACAAACAAAAAGTGGTTTGTTGTGTGTGTGTCTGTCTTGTATTGTCGGACCATCGGATCTGTGCACCTTCAGCGTTGTCATCGTTCTTGGAAAAGTTAATGCCTGTACTCACTCCATTCCACCCGCTTTCTTCCCACCATGTCAAACAGCAGGCCACGAACTTTGCCGAATAGGGATGTTACCAAACTTCCGTCAAATGGTGTCATAAATAACTGGTCCTCCATGCTACAATATCATTTTTTTCAATTAAAATATATCTTGTATTTCTACATTTTTAAAACCTAAATCCCACGTCTCAAATCACTTTCTGTAGCGTTTCTCTCCAACCTTGGAAATTATTGCTTCTCTCGCAACCTTCAGTAATTTCTTCAATGTTGGAACTTCTTTCTGCACAGTATAAAATTCTTGTATCTTTCTTCTTAAAATACATTGGTTCATATCATTTACAAGAATTAAAAGTTTCCTTGGTCTGTTCTTCCCTGGTGATTCTAACTTTATACTTCCTGCACAGACTCCCTCTCTCCTGATTTTCTTTATTAGGAGCTCTGACCTGCCTATATAAATTACATAAAATGTTGTACTATTAGTATTAGTTAAGTAAGTAATTTTAATACGTAATCAATTGAAATAAAATAAGCCTCACCTGTGACAGCAGCTGCTCTTTTCGTTGCCTGATTTATAGGAAACAGATATTGACCTGTTTGTTTCTCTTCATCGCAAAATGTTATTACGTACTTGTTTAATAATATTACTTGTGCCACTCCGTGCTACAGTATTCATGTAGAGTTGACAACACTGGACTGCAAGTGCAAATAAACTGTCCCGCAAGAAGGCCAAAATTGTGAGTAGTGGGGGAGAGAAAGGGAGAGAGATAGAAAAGAGAGAGATAGGAATGCAGGGAGAGAAATGAATTACCGAGGCTGAGAAGGAATTAGGGTTCAGTTTGCATATCTTACGGGGGCACAGATCTGATGGTCCGACAATAGTATTATTCATTAAGTAGATATGTAGAATGATATTTTCTTAAATAGCACTATGTATTTACTATTCAATAATTCATTTAAGTACTTCAAGATCTGTTCAACAAAGTATCACAATGTACTATTCTAACAAACAAAATGTTGAAAAGCACAACAAACACTGGAATACATAATGGTTGGAGAAGATACAGTATTTGACACTTCAATGGTATAAGTATTCTGCATAGTAAAAGAGGAAACTTTATTTGATTTTAGCTTAAGTAGCTGTAAACATTACAGGTGCCTTGGAAAGGTGAAGTAACCAGTCTGTTAATTTGTTCCACTCTCTTTTCCCCTTAGGGTAAACGAATGTAGCAAAGATCACTCATTCATAAACCACGCACTGGAAGTATTGACTGAAATGTACAATAACAAAGGGAAGATGGAAATGCTGCTCAACTGTGAAGAATGTAAGGTGGCAGATAAAGATTAATTATGTTCTATTATTTTCAGTGTACTGTACTGTACAATATTTTTTTTTTTAATTTTAGTAGTTATTTTACGCCACTTTATCAACATCTTAGGTTATTTAGCGTCTGAATGAGATGAAGGTGATAATGTCAGTGAAAAAAGTCCGGAGTTACCCAGCATTTGCTCATATTGGGTTGAGGGAAAACCCCAGAAAAAAACCTCAACCAGGTAACTTGACTCGAACGGGAATCGAACCCGGGCCACCTGGTTTCACAGGTGTGGACTATAATATTTTTAAATGAATTGGATTTTATTATTTTTATATCAACTTCTTTGGCTGAAACCAATCACGCCCATTTTGATTCTGCTGAAGAGAGGCGTAATTCTGTTCGGACAGTGTAATTTTACAGAAGGCTAGCTATACCCTGACAAGACATTATCTTCGTGTTGTATCATTTCTCATCTCGTTTTAAAGCTACATGAAACTGGTAGTCTTAACCCACAAATGAGCCATTTCACATTAAATCACACAAAATGGAACATATTTTGACTTTCATACATATGCTTGCATTTATATTTTATTAACTGTATGGTTCTACTAAACTAATACGTATGTTTTTGTTTTCATTTAAGTTCGTATGTTTTAAAAATATTGTATGTTAAAATCCATTATAAGTGATGCACAATGCAACATTTAAAGCATCATATTTCTGAGCATATTGATGTTAAAATTGTTTTGAAAAATGCATTATTTTTCAGGTCCCTTGGATAATGTTATAAACAAGTTCTACAGTAGTTGATGTTTAATAAATTTCAGTAATATATCTAAATTGAAAACAGTCACATCAGTATAAAAGGTAAACCATTCTCATAATTTAAGTAAATCAGGAACAGCAGTTTTTAAACCCATCACCAAATAACAACCCCCATCCCTCTCATTGCTTTTCTTTCCTACTTCCACTGTTACCTATGCTTCCCATCACATGGAGCTCCTGTAAGAGACGTGTGACATCAAAGAGCAAACAGCTGAATCTACTATACAAGATCACATATAAGCAAACATATGTGTACAGAACTTTGATGACTTCGTTCATTTCTGTGAGCTAGCTGCCACTCCTGTGGTGAGTTCGTTGCAAGACCACTGTTGTGATAGGACACCAAACAAACATGCCACAGCAAATAAACTCATGGCAAGATTAAAAAAAAGCTTAACTTAAAACAGTAAATGTGGAATAATAATTACGAACTCCATAAAGGAAGCTTTCTTGGAGAGTAGTTGTAAAATTAAGAACTACAAGTGTTAGATTCTGAAAATGCTGATATGCTATTTCAAAAATGAGATAATAATTTACAGACACATACATGTCTAATTCTAGATTATCTTTATATGCTTACAATTGTCACAAGTGGTCCTTTCTTCTTTTGAGCCAATTTTCCAAAATTATAAGGCATAAAACCTCGATATACATGTCCAACACGAGAACAAGGAACCCACTCAATGCTGCCACCACACTGCCAAATCTGTAAATTGTGAGAAAAAAAAAGCATACAATGTCAATAAAATAAAGCATGTCATACTTCAATCAGTAATTTATAGTAAGTGTAATGGAAGTACTAATTTTATGTAAAAGAAAATGAGTGCATGAACATTATAAGAGACATCTAAACCTCGGTAAACGAAAACATGCATGTCAGCAGAATAATGTAGGATAATATAAAAAGTACACCTACTTATTACGTAAACTGCTGAAATATTACCTTATTGCAATCAAATTATGAAGGCCATAAAAGTTGAAATTACATAATAAAAAATATTTTAACTTTATAATCAGGAAACTCTCTGAAATTACATTAAGTTAAGAGCTCACAAATATGATACTTCTTCGAGCTCATAACCATCATTTTACATATTAGATCTAGGGGTCTGTTACAGTCTCTATCCAGCACTTACTTTATGAAATACCCATAAAAATTTAACAGTTATACAGAGAAAACAATAAATCACGACACTGCAAAACAATTTAAATAAGTTACTACAAAATTCTCACTTCATTGAAAAAAGTATGATTAGACATACGACACAATTAGACATACGACACAACACACAAAATAAGTAGGAAAACTCTAATACCAAATACTCTATAGTGGATAAATCAATAAATTACGCAAATTATGAAACAATACTAAAAATTATAAATATGCCTCAGTAAAATATGAACAAATCATCAGAACAGACAGGGGTAAATGAAGAATGTAGACTTTTTAATTTCCGTATCTGACGTAAAGAAGAAGAACTAAAATTATTCTATAAAAGGAAGTCTCAGTATCCATTATAAAAATTATCCCTCTCAGGGAAGAGAGAGTCGCATTTCTTACCTTGAAGGACAGTTCAAAATTCTCTCCTCCCCACACCAAGAGACCAGGATCATAAGCACCAATTGAAAGGAAATATTCACGGTTTATTGCAAACAATCCCCCTGCATGAGTTGGAGATCTATAAGACAAGATGAAAACAACAAATAATTTTTAATTCCACAAGTAATCCTACTTTAAATATCATGTTAAAAAGAAACTTGCATTTATATTTTGTCCAGTTTCTATTCTTCAGTACAGCTCAGTAATCAGTAATGGCATATATATATGAGCATATCAAAAAATTGTATAAAACTTATTTTATTTCACAAAGAACAATGTTAACAGTGAAGTTTAAAAAAAAAAAAAAAGAAAAAAGAAAAAAAGAAGAAGAAAGGGAAGAAATTTTGTTCATTACATAACAATTCAGTGAAGATATGTAAACCAGCATCTATACAATTGAATTACAATAATTAATTACATCACAGGAATAAAGATTTAATCAGAAAGTCTGAACTAGAATTTGCGAAGTGGCAGATTTTCCTAGTGTTATAATAAGATAACAATATGCCTGGCTTCTAAACTTTATTAAACTAAACAGAATTACATTCAGATACACATTTAAGTTTGTCACAACAACCAACAAAAGAATCTCAACAATATAACATTGATAAAGAGGTCGTAATTACAGAGAGATTCCAACGACTTTACTATACTAAACCTGGGATACAAATAGTAGTGAAGTGCACTCCAAAACCTCTCCTATTCAAATCCCATCTGGGGACCGAGTCACAGCTTTGCAACTGTTCCATCAAAAATGGAGGAAATGCCATATCAGCATGCTGACTTGCCTAGCATGCATAAGCATTCCCTAAGTGGTGAAGAGAGGATATGATCAGTAGAGTTATCTGACAATTCTCCCAGCTAGGCCATATGGACCAACCAGCAGCAGGGGTGGTCCTCCAGTTTGGGGGTTGCATATAGATGATATAACCGCCATAACATAAAAATGGGGAAAAGGAACTGGCCACCCTACCCTATTATCTCCTGGCCTAGTTGCCTAATAAGTGGTGCCATGTTGGTATAGGTCGCGCCAGGGATTTTGGCAGATGGATTTTCTTAATGTGAACTGGAGAGCGAGTCCTCACCGCTGCAAGATCGGCTGTTATCTCTGTCGCAGTGGAATGGGTAGGACATAAGAGTAAACATGCACGCCCGAGTATTCTATTGAACTGTGTACAGTCACCTCCAAAAACTAAACAAATATTACAGTAGTCTATATGTGTCTTTGGCATTCCCAAGAAACTTGTTCGATTAATTAAAATGTGTCTCAATGAAACTTACAGCAGAGTCCGTATAGGCCAGTTTCTATCTGATACTTTTCCAATTCACTGCGGGCTAAAGCAAGGAGATACACTAGCACCTTTACTTTTTAACTTCGCTCTAGAATATGCCATTAGGGAAGTTCAGGATAACAGAGAGGGTTTGGAATTGACAAAATATATGATTATGTCTCGTGACCAGAATATTGTACGAAATGGAAATATAATCTGTTATATATATATATATATATATATATGTATGTATATGGAAATATGTTAATCCTTAGTCAATAGATAAGACTGAGTTTTACGAAATAGGAACATTAAGGGATGGAAAATGGGAGGCAGTAATGATCAAAATAATTATACCGGTTTATTTTTTTAACCAGCAGACGTGCTGCCTTTAAATTTAAAACAAAGATTCACTCATAAAATTGGGTTAGACTATTCATCTCATCTCTCAGAATTGTTTCTAAAATGTATAAGGAAAGTAAAAAATTCAATTTCATGTAGGTTACTCCCATGTAGGTTACTCTACTTCCGAGTAGAGAGGAGAGAGAAAGAAGTCGACGATTTAAAAAATTCACTAAACTATATTTAACTAGAGACATAACATTTAAAATGAAGGTTACTCTCTACAATATTGGTTAAACATTCTTAGATTTTTTAAATACCATATCCTAAGGTACTGATGAAAAGGCAGAAGGGAGTAAGAAATCTCATGTCATCCGATCTCGATGAAAGTCGATATCTGGGGATCTTTGCGATCACAGAATACGAATAAGGTATTATTTAGTCCGACTTTGTCCCTGAAATGGTGGAGTGGGACAAAAATGGGTGAAAAATTAAATTAGATATCTTAGGGGTTTTCGAGACGAAAATTACGAATAATACAATTTGTGCGAATTCAATATGGCAGTTTCAGTACTATGAATTATACTTTTAAAAATTAAACATCGGATATCGCACAGGTAACACATGTTCAGTATTTAAGGGGGTATATAACACCTTTTGATAGTAGGCCAATACATTTAGTAAAATCCAAAGTGTAATTTCTACATATTCTGAATGAATGTTGTGCTGGAATTTAATATACTCATCAGCCAATACCTCTAGATTAATAAACAACTTTTTAGAATCCATAAAATACAGTATTTATTGTGAATGGTAATTATATTTTTCAATTGGTGCAATTTGTGCAGGGAAAATTGGTTTCTCCGATATTTTGTAGGATTTCGAATATTTTAAAATGCTTTCTTCTCTGTTCTATTCACAATGTGCGTGTGAAAAAATTATTGCCCTTGTAATATCCTTTACAATCCTATTTGTTATACTCTTATATAAACCTAACTTCCACAGCATACAATTTTACCCAATTAACCAAATTATATTTTGATTCTTAAGAAGAATCATAATTTTATTAACTTGAATTGTCGCACCACCAGTAGATGATCCCTAGATTATTACTGGACAGATCTTGTATATTGATCTGGTAAGGGTAGGATTATATATGCGCAATGCAATGCTTTTTCCTTGTAATTAAGAATTAATTTAATTTAGAAAATGTAGGAGACGTATTGTAAAATCATTGCGATTGGAAGTCATTTACATTTATTAAAGATATTCTTTGAGTAGGACTGTACCATGGTGTGTTTCATAATAAGGATAATTGATATGAGCTGCTGTTATGAAAATATGAACGACTCAGAATGTTATCGCATCTCATTCTTGCAGCTTACACAAACAATATTGGCTCGCCTACTGGAAATGTCATCGAGGTCATCTGCCAAAATCGGTGCCTCCGACTATATCACTTGTGAGGTTCAGACCTGTCTTCGGTCAGCTGACTAAACAACAACATAAAAATATTGTGTCTACATTAAAATGGTTATACTTTTTGTTACATCACTCTCCTATACTGGAGAGCAAGAGTTAATGGTTTTATTGCCAAGAACTCGGCTTTGGTTAACAAACAACAACAACTATACTACATCTAGATACAACAGTAACAGCATTAAAAAGCCAGCCAAAAGCATATATGGAACTTAATCAACTTATAATTAAAACAGAAAGTCCAACAACTATGCTAAGGGAAGTTACACTTGAAACTTTGTCTGAAAGGTTTCTTTAGACAGACTGGGTACATGTTTATACAAACAGTTCAGCAGCAAGAGAAAATATGGGAGCAGGGGTGTACTCTAGATAATTCCAGCTTTCACAATATGTTTTCAAAACATAGCAGGAGTGATGGTAGGAAGAAGTGCATAAGATTCGCTGATGATATGGCATTGTTAATAGAAAAGGAGATGACTCCAAGAGATATACTAGCTGACATCTGTGAGCAGTATGGAATGATGATAAAATGCAAACAAGACGAAGACCATGGTTATTGGAAAAAAAATAGAGAAAGTAAACGTGAAAATTCAAAATGTGGCACTAGAACAACTTCAAATACGTGGGTGCTAGTAAAATGAGCTCCTGCCAAGAAGTCAAAAGGAAGATAACAAATAACAAAGGAAGGGTTTAATAGAAAAAGGGGGTATCTTCTGCGGACCTCTGCAAGAACTAATGAAACTAATGAAATGTTTCATAAGGAATGTGGTATTTTATTGGACAGAAACATGGACATTACCACAGAAAACAATTAGAAGCATTTGAAATGTGGATATGGGGCGTGTGAAATGGACAGTCAGAATAAGAAGTGAAGCTGTGCTAGAAAGAATGGGTGAAGAAGGAATAATGCTAAAACTGATCAGAAAGAGGAAAAGAAATTGCCTACTGAAGTATGCTCTGGAAGGAATGATGAACGAGAGAAAAGTTCGGGGCTGAAGAAGATATCAGATATAGACAACATTAAGATATATGAATTGTAAGAGGAGACTGAAAGAAAGGCAAAAAATAGGGAAGATTGGAGAATGCTGGGTTTGTAGTGAAAGAATTGCCTTTGGGAAGAAAACTATGAACTATGAATGACTGAATGAATGTTTTACTATGAAATATATTGAATATGGAACAATATCTGATGAACAGTTACGAAAAATCGCTGTACACAGACGGACTTTTCACTTGTGGATAAAATTTAATTTTACTCACTTATGCTATAAATTACCATTAAGTTACTCTCGTGTGGTACACATTACTGGTATCTAAATCAGTGTACATAATTTTAAATTGGAGGCCTTTTCTTGATAATGTGTTGGTTGTGAAGAAATTATAAATGAATTAATATATCATCGTTGTTTTTATGAAACCTTCTATGTGACAATACAGAAAATAATTTTTCAGTGGAAGAAAAAATTAACTAAACATCAAAAGGCCTACATTGATGTCATTTAGGTTCATCATATTCACCAACGTTTTCTATCGAATTATTTCATATTCTTATGTACGTCCATTGCTTTTTAAATAATTTTTTCTTCCTCCTGAAATATTATTTTCTGTACTGTCACATAGGTTTAATAAAAACGACAATATGGCTTTTTTTTTTGGTAATGTATTGATTTCAACTTTTAACGTGAATTACGAATGAAACCATGTTTAGGTTGACAAGGACGACGAAACAAAGACAAGTTCAGTAATGGAAAAAAAAAAAAAAAAAAAAAAACTTCATGAATTTCTATGATTAATCAATCAATCAATCAATCAATCAATCAATCAATCAATCAATCAACCAATCTTCTTAAATGTATCCAGCTGTCCACTATAGTCCACTGTAGTCTATTCAGTTTTTGTTTTTCATGAGAAATAAATGATTAAATTACTATGATCGATATAGTTACAAATGATACATTATTTCTCCTGGAATATAATCCAGTTTCAGTACAACTCGCTAATAGTTACTTACTTGTATGGTTCACTGTTATGTTCTCTCCTTTTCGCTTCTCTTTGAGAAAGTTCATTCTCTTTATAAAGCATTCCCCATTCAAAAATGCCACGATAATGGTGTCCACCTTGATACACAGGACGGTATTCAAATGTTTTAAAGTCGACACCATCAATTACAGGCACTGTCATTGTAGATCTGTAATACATAACAAGTAAATTACTATTTACACAAATTTTAAATCTCTCTTTCCAATAGTGTAATAGCTATAATTGATATAGTTATGCAAGTTGCACTTACAATTGTTTATAATCAATGCATTTTAGAAATGAGTAGCTTAATATCAAAGACGGACATCTGACCTCAATCGAAATTTAGATAGCTGTGGTTTTTTATACAATTTTTCATGCTCTTTCCAGTTATAGTGAAACGATATGCAAACTCTAACACTACATTTATAAAATAAATTGTGTTAAATATTACGAAGAACACTGTGAATTAAAAAATTGTCTCTAGATCAAAACTATGGAGATGACAGATATCCATCTTTGATATTAAACTACTCAAATAACTGCACAATAATGCTGATTTTCTCCAGTCAATAAATAGTAGGTACAGTGGTCACAGAATATCTTCAAGTCTGACGACAATTTTGATTCCTGGAAGTGGACTTATGGGAGGAATGGATGAGTGTGGCGACATTATCTGTATGACAACGAATCCTTCACACTGCTGAAATTAAAAACAGTCCTTCATTGTGGCTATCAGACTCAATTACTTCACTGTAATAGACAAACAACATATAAAATGGTGAGTAGGCGATGTTTTCAGTTTTAACATACATGCAAAACAATCCACACTAAAGCATCATTTATTTCTTTCACCTTATCTCGTCCTCATTTCTCTGTAAAGTATGCTAGACTCGGAGATTTTTGTTTCACTATACCTACATGTTATGAAACAATTAATTGTGTAAAACTGATTCTTATAATAAACAGACAATGTACTTCAGGGTCTGATACACAATGGCTGAAATCTGCAATCAATGCACAACAATGATGTCCAGAGTATAGGATCATTCACAAGTATGAAATGGAGATGGTGCATGTAATATTATAACTAGTAATTTCATAACAATATATCCACGTAAAAAAATAGATATAGTCACAATCATTTTCCTCATATACAACACATTAAATACATTCTTGTCACTGTTCAAAGTTTTCTGTGTTGATGAGTTTAAGTTCAGACAGAATCCCAACATGTGACGAAAAGTTTCTGTCTCATTGTACCTGAGATGGTGACAACGGGTTGTTGAAACTTCTGCCAGGCACAGATCTAACCGCAGGTAGATTGCTGGGCATTTTAACTGCATTAATGTATTCTGAAATTGATAAATTTGCTTTTGATGACATCCAGGAATTTGCTTTGGGGCACTCAGAATACAGGATAACTCCTTTGCCCTTATGAGGTAATTTACACCATGATTTAAAACTTCTGTTCCACAAGATCTCCCTCAATTGTCGACCTTTAGTGTTGGGAGCAATAGAAGACTTATTGATGTTTAGTCTACGTAGACTCAGTTGCTGTTAAAGGTGCAGGTTCCTTACAAAGTTAAGATGCATTTCATTAATACGGTGAAGATGATTATAAATGTTATAATGTTGGATGTTGGCCTCCCAATCTGCACAAAGAATTCCCAAACCTCGAAACTTTTTTCTTGCATATAACATTGAGTTTTGCATGTCATCAGGCAGCATCATAATTTCCTTCACAGCACTTCTAATAATTTTGTCAAGATCTCGTAAGAATGTATCAGATAACTGATGTAATGGAGCACATTGCATAGGGTAAATCAAACCTGGCCATATAATATATTCATTTATGATTTTTAATTTTTTGGTTTTATTTTAATCATTTTGTTTGAACGAGTCCATCCAAGTCTGAAGATAGGTTTTTGATAGTCTTGTTTTTATTGAAGAAGATTTTGTCTATGTGTGTGTGTGTGTGTGTGTGTGTGTGTGTGTGTGTGTGTGTGTGTGTGTGTGCGCGAACGTGCACGTTTTTTTGTGTGTGCAGTGTTTTTGTAGTGAAAGTGCAGTGAGCTGCCAGTTCAGTAAGTTGTAGTGACCAAGTAATGACAGTTATAATCCTTTTCACGTGACTTAGTTGATACTCTCATCTTCATCTTCTTAGGGCACATGTAATGTTTAAATTACCACCACTAACAGCAACTGAGTCTTAACAATAAAACCAGACAACGTTGCATAAGCAGATGTGGCTCATGTTCTGGGCAGCTAAAAAGTAGCACCTTCACGAACTAAGTCACAGAAAAGGCGTAGTGACTAAAGAATGTATACGGGAAGTTTCTCTTTTTCGATATATTAATTGCTGTCAATAACTTGCTTTGTTTATATTCCTGCTCTGTACGTCTTTAGTTTTTTTATCAGTATATCTTGTCTTTATCTATCGTTATTTTGAAAGTAACTACCACCTAGTTGATACCCATTTGTAGTTAATAAATATTCATTCATTCATTCATTGCCTTGTATTAATCTATTGTTGTATTGTAGTAAAGCAGATACTGTTTCCTTCTGCTGTGCCAACTGCTTCATGTTATGTGCACATCACCAGATGCCAGCTTGTGAATGTAACTTCTAAACAATTACTTCTAACATCATGGAAGCAAGGAAGTGAATTCACAAAGTGTAGAAGATTCTGTTCATGATATTTAGAATGACATTCAGATCGAAGTTTGATTAAGGGTTATTCTGCAGAAATGCGATGTGCTCCATTTGACTTTTTGGGTAAGAAGGTAGATTCCTATCCTGCTTTTACATGTCTTGATCCACTCTATGGCATATGTTTCTTAGACAGACAATATGCAGAAACAGGTTGGTAATAATTAACAACAATATGCATGATGGTTTTGTGACTACCATACTTGCCATTAGATCCAAGGTTCATATGTTCAACTTAAGTCCAGGGGAATAAAAATATTTAGCATGACTTCCTTCAGAAAGGAAATGAAGCAGAGAGAGCCATGACACGAATTTACAGTACCAGAACGTAAAAGAACCCTGTCATTGTAGAAGAGTACTCAAGGTAAATTTCGAGTAGCACAATGGGCCCATATAAGTGTCCTAAGCACACATACAAATGTTCCATTCTCCAACGTCAATTGGTAATATATTCATTAACACTAAAGCGCTTTCAGAATAAGAAGGCATATAAGATGGAGCTAGTTCAGGCTGGTCTATTTCGACTAGCCAGTGACAGTGGAGTGGTGTTGCCCAGTTATATCGTCGCGAAGTCTTGCTGAAGCATCGCGTATTAATTTCTTTCTTGCGTGCACAATACTTATGGCTAGGAATGAATTTTAAGCTGTGCCATTCGATACAGCTACACATACTGAAATCAACTGTACAAGAATTGGAAGTGTATGTCGACTGGTTCACATGATACCACTTTAAGACTAAACAGAGATATCCAACCTACAGCATGTATTATTTCATCATACGATATTTGAAATATATTAGTAGTTAGCAGTGACATTATAATAGAACGTGGAAAAGAAGAAGAAAGCTGAGAATAACCATAGGTACGATTTTCAATTTTCATGGGAATATTATAATAATAATAATAATAATAATAATAATAATAATAATAATAATAATAATAATAATTCATTTACTTAATCTGGCAGAGCTAAGGCCAGTAGGCCTTCTCTTCCGCCCAGCCACACTCTAAATCTAATTAAATACATTTACTTACATAGTTATTACATTAATATCTAGATCATAAAACAACATGAAAGTAAATAATGAAAATTAGATAACTAATGTTAGTGTGACAATAATAAACACTGGTAAGAAATAGTTATAATAATAATGATAATAATGATAATAATAATAATAATAATAATAATAATAATAATAATAATAATAATATTAGTAGGGTAATAATAATAATAATAATAATAATAATAATAATAATACATGGTATAAGATGAAATATTGCATGAACATATGAGACGCTTGGATGATAATGTAAACATAAACACTCCTGCCTCTTTTTCCATGAATTATACAAAGAGTATTAACAACATTCTCCCTTAAGAGCATTAGAAAACTTATAAGCTGAAGCAATTTAATTATATGTCACTTTTAAAATAAATACAGACATGCTAGGAACGAGGACGTTTTATAATTCCAAAACTCAATTTCTATTTTAAAAACCTTCCGTTATATATAATACACTTTATACGTTTTTTTCTAATATACAATTTTACCTTCAATACATTAACGATATTATTGGGTTACGGTTTTCATATTCACTTCTGTATAACTACCTTCACTCGTAGGTTCATATTGCCATAGGCCAGAGTGATAGAACATAGAATCCTGGACCTCTAGATAGGTATAAGCTTGAGGATTAAATTAAATTAGATAGGCTTGATTTAATAAAGTTAAAGAAAATAATCTTCAATTTCAATAGGAGTACTGAATTAAGCCTACATATGAACAGATATGCTTATATTCGTATAGCCAGATTCTTAGCCAGAATATGGAACCCTGGACCTCTAGATGTGTAAAAATTAGATAATAAAATAAAATTAGACTTCATTTAACAGAGAAAAATAAAATTATCTACAGTTTCAGTATGAGTACTGAATTACATATGAAAACACAATACGATTATGTTGCATTATAGCCAGATTCGTAACCAGAATATAGAACCCTGGACCCTAAGTATGTATAAGCTAGAGAATTAAATCATAATATAGGCTTCATTTAACAGAGAAAAAATAAAATACTTTTTAACTTCAATATCAATTCTAAATTACGTATCTACAGATATGTTTACATTTTATTATCGCTAGATTCGTAGGCTGCCCCTACAAACAAACTGTACCACATCTTTCCTCTGGAGAAATAAACAATAATAAATTAAGCTTTGCTGTACAAGGAAGTGTGAGACAGAATTAATACATTCTTTGTCTGACATTAGCAACGCAAATTTCTACATATCTGTCACTTTATTTTGCAAGTTAGTGACTCCAAGATCTATTGATCTGTAAAGCGAAGAAGTAATAAAAATTGGGATGAAAATTACTTCTGTAAGAGTAATTATATATAAACATTACACACAATGAAGAAACAGATCTCGTCCCACTCGCTGCAACGAGCTGCTACTGATATTTTCTGTCCCTATCTGTTGTCTCTGTCTTCCACGTCTCGTGCACTGTGCACTTTCTGACAACGTCGTACTGCTGCTAGCACTCAATTGGCTTAGGCAATATGCCTTCCTATTTTGAAACCACTATAGCAGTATTCTCATTGGTTAGACTATAAGAAATAATTAATATTGTTATAATTCAACTTCTATTACTATAATTACCTATATCAATAAAGTCGACCAGAAAAAACAAGAAACTATCTACTTACCTGTCTCTATATATTGGTGCCAACAGTGGTGGTAGCCAATTAACATTTACTTCACAGTGTGCATCTAGGAACAGAATAACTTCTCCTTTTGCTTCTCTAGCACCATATGAACGTGTTCTAATTAAACCTTCACGTTCTTTGTTACGGATAAGTCTTACTTTTCCATCAAATCTTGTTATATACTGTTCAAGTTTTCCTTTAAGATGTTCTACAAAATAACAAAAACGTATGATTTATTAATTAATTATGAACTTAGAAAATAAACCAATCTGAACTTAATGATCAAACAGAATATTATGTTCTTTCATATTTTAAATGTGGCAGGAAAAATGACAGAAGTATCTACAACAATTGAATACCCCCCCCCCCTACCCCCAGAATAAGGGTCTAACTCAAAAGTGAAACAATGTACCTTAGATCCTTATTTCATTTTAGTAGGTTATTTTACGACGCTTTATCAACATCTTAGGTTATTTAATGTCTCAATGAGATGAAGGTGATAATGCAGGTGAAATGAGTCCGGGTCCAACACCGAAAGTTACCCAGCATTTGCTCATATTGGGATGAGGGAAAACCCCGGAAAAAACCTCAACCAGGTAACTTGCCCCAATTGGAAATTGAACTCGGGCCATCTGGTTTTGTGGCTAGATGCACTAACCATTACTCCACAGGTATGGACTAGATCCTTAATCAGTTTATTACAAACATACCATATATACCATACATTATCTAAAAATTTATTGTACCATATTCAGGCAGCCATGAAGCTTATCTTTAATCATATTCTAAATATTCTTTCATTTAAAAGAGGTGTAGAATGGACTTGTTTCATTGTTGGCAACAGGAAACATTTAACCAACACCTCTTCTAAACAATCCACAATTGCTCTCTTCCTCTTTTAGATAAAAAATATTCTTTCATAGTTTTACACTCCACAGATAAAAATATGGTCAAACGTAAATGCATTTGATTTATAGAAAAAAGATCTACAATGTATAAGTTCTGGAATTGAATACCTTTATTTTTAACGAATGTGAGTTAAAGGCAGAAATATGTTGCATATTCCATCCCTGTTAGAGCTGTAGTATGGAATCATTAAGTGTGGAAGATATTATAAGACTGAATTTGGCAGTCCCTAAAATAATGCTGCACATGATGAGAAACATGACATGCGTAAACAGCATTTCTCTACCATGCAGTTCATTAAATCATTTTAATAAAGAAAGACATCGAACGGTAAACATACAGAAGTGGAGAGATGTGAAAAATAAAATGCTGAGCAACAGTGGGGTGGAATATAAAACACGAAGTAACATTATAGTACCTGGGAAGAAGTCTCCAAATGAAGTAAGTGTATAAATGTTGCATATCCAACATGATATTTTATATGTAATTTTATTTAAACCAGGACAAAATATACGCGACAAGTGATGGACAGTCTGCTCAATCAGCAATTGTGGTGGAAAGTAACTATCATAACAAGATCATTGACCAGGTACATGTAGATGACAAAGGAATAGGTGAATTGCAGATAGCGCTGGAGGAAGCGAGACAGAACCAGGAAATGCTGAGATCAAGAATACAGTAGCGTGCAAATTAATCCAAACACGACATATTTTTACATTATCTGTCATTGTTGGCCTCACAGCTGCTCATACCACTTTAATTGACATCTGTAGTACGTGTAATTCCATTGTTGAAGGTCTGTCATTTTTTTTATAATATGTGACATTTTGCCTGTCGTTTTGTACTTATAAGCATTTCAGTTGTGTTGAAGACTTAATACTGCAATCCTGTGTACATTCTGTCGTCTTCACAAATGGATACAACTCCACGAAAACAGTCTAAAATTATAACATTAGCAGAGCATTCTTCTATGACACAGAGGCAAATTGCTGCAGAATGTCACATCTGTTTGGCTACTGTTAATTCGATCATAAAACGATACAGGGAGACTGGATCCATCACATCCCAGGTGATGAAATAATACACGGTTTAATTGTCAGGAAAAGTAAATTAAATCCTAGACTACCTGCTGTCGACTTAACCCGCGAGTTAATGGCTACCACTGCACTGGGGCGAATATTCACGTCACAACAGTGCGGCGTAGGCTTTTGGAAGCTGGACGAAGGGCTCGTAAGCCTATTAAGAAGCAACTGCTAACCCCTGTTATGTGCAAAAAACGCTTAATGTGGGCAAAATTACATCAACACTGGACGGTGAAGGACTGGAAGAACATACTTTTTTCTGATGAGTCTCATTTCGAAGTCCACGGCCACCATGTTTCTTACGTACGGAAAGGATCCGAAAAAGTAACAGCAGCTCATCTCCAACAAGCACCCAAATACCCCCCTAAAGTAATGTTTTGGGGTTGTTTTACACATGAAGGGCCTGGAGCATTAATACCTATCAAGGGAATGATGAATTCTGACAAATATATTCACTTATTGGAAACCAGAATCGTACCCCAGCTGCAAAAATCATTTCCGGATGGCAGAGGTGTGTTCCAACAAGACCTGGTACCATGCCATACGTCTCGAAAAACTACAGAATTCTTCAACAAGAAGAATATTCAGGTACTCCCCTGGCCAGGCAACTCACCCGACATCAACCCCATTGAGAACTTGTGGTCAATTTGCAAAAGAAGAATGCAAAAAATGGATTGTTCTACAAAGGAGAAGATGATTTCTGCCCTCATTGGTGTATGGTTTCGTGATGAAGAAATGAAGAATATTTGTGGGAAATTAGTGGAATCCATGCCAAATCGTCTCAGAGCTGTTATTAGGAACAAGGGAGGCCACATAGATTACTGAGGTATGTCTTAGATCCTTTTTTTATCCCATTTGAGTGTTTTTGCATAAGTAATTATGTTGTTCGGATTAATTTGTACGCTACTGTACGTAAGAAGCAAACATATGTGAAGAAACCAGATAAGAGCAGCTCAAGTACCACAATGATAATGAAGTTTAGAGACATGAGCAAAAATTCAAGTGATTCGAGAAGTGATTTATCCAGAGTAGTGGGAAGGAAGGTCAGTGCTGAGAGGAGAAGTGAAAGTGTTTCTGTGAGTGCAAAGGCTGAAATGGTGAGAAGTGAAGTGAAGAAAAAGAATGACGAGTGTATAACAGAAAATGGTGAAGTGGATGTTTCTGGTCCAGAGCTGGCTAAGGAAGAGACAGCTAAGGACTTAATAAATAATGTGATAGATGAATTAGAGAAGTGGAAGAGGAAGTTCAATTGCAAGTAGATAAGACGAGTGAGTTAATGAAAATAGGTTAAGAGTACTGTATGGTGGAGGAAGCTAGCTAGAACGACGAAGTATAATATGTAGATAATTAGTGAGATCAGAATGAAAGGTACGAATGAAACAGACAAAAATCGAGCATTTTGATAGTGGTGTAATATGTTTTAGTAACAAGATTATTAGAAACAGTGGTCCTCGATTTAGTCTAAGTGATCTGAAAATCATGAACAGAGTGATAAAGTGTCAATTGTGAATGAACTAGAGAAGTGTAATAGGAATTATATAAAGCGAGAGAGAGAATGAAAATAAGTGAGGAGTATGGCGGGGGAGGCTAGCTAGAATAGCGAGTATAACATGTAGAAAATTAGTGGGATCGGAAAATGAAATGTACACAAGAAACAGACATAATAACGAACTTATTGGACAATGGTATAGTACGTTTTAGTATCAAGTATTATTGAAACATGGTGTGTACGATATAAGTGTACTGAAAAGCAAGAACAGAATTGTAAAAGTGTAAATTTTGAATGATCAAAATTAAGTTGTTAGGATTTAATGGGAGAATAATGATTGATAATGAGAGCTGCTGACTTGCTATATTACTAAAACAGAAGTAATTAAACAACCTAAAATTATTTGTGCTGCATATTTGTGGGAATATACTGAATTATATTATTTATACTGTCTCCTGTAAAGTAGCTCAAACGGATTATGCAACATTATTTTGAGGAGGTATTCAATTATTGCTTAATTACCAAAATTTCTTTTTGAATTTTGTGAAACAATAAAATTTTTTTTCAAAGCTGATTACAAGTAAGTTTAAGTCAAGAGAATATTACAAAAAACACACTGCTTCCATGCAGTAATCATGACAACAGACTTCGTACAGAATAAAAATGATTAATAATACAGTAAAATCTCGATAAGACACGCCTGCTTATTATGCTATCCCGTGTAATACACTTTTTGTCTGGTTCCTGCACATTTCATATATAACGCCTTTATAAAATACCCTGTTTTTTGTGCTCAAGTCCCGCATAATACGCTGTTTTTGTGGAATGTTTTCGATGTAATTTTCAGCAATGTACTGTACAGCAATGAAACATCTTGGTCACTGAACTCACTGGTGCCATTAACCTGAAAAGTATTGGTATTCGACCCTTCATCTGCGCATTTAAACCTTCATACTTCATACCTTAGTATACCCCACTCTCTTGTTATGCTCTCTTATTCGACTCTTTACCTGAGTTCTTAAAGTCTACATACAGTTACAATACCCCACCCTGTTGCTAACCCTCTCTCCCAAACAACATTCCTCACTCGGCTGTAATAAAATTCTGGAAATTTTTGGTGAGCAGTTTGTTGTCCTTTAGTGTATTGAAGTGTCTGTGAATGTGATTACAATGAGTGTTAAACGAAAAGTGCTTTCTGTGTCAGAAAAATTGGAAATCTTACGAAAGTATGATGAGAACAGTACTCTTACTCAGAAACAACTCTGATTCATTAGGAATCCCATCATCGATATTAAGAACGATAATAAAAAATCGCGACTCAATCACTGCAGCTGTGATGTTGGGAGGATGTAATCGCAGGAAACTGAAGTATGGTAAACATGAGGACTTGGAGAACATGCACGGCAAACAACTATAAATGACTTTTTTTTCGAAAGAATTAAGTACAGTACATATTGTAAATGTGTTTGACGTACAGTACAGTAATTACATAATGGAGTAATATTATATTACCTTTCATGAATCATGTATTTCAATAAAGAAAATGCTAATAGATACTGTATATAAGTCAAAATTAATATACCGCCTAATTTGCGGTCCCAGTTAATACGCGATTTACACGCGGTCCCTTGAATAGCGTCTTATCGGGGTTTTACTGTAATTAAATTAAACGTAAGTAGAGTTGTGACTAAGATTATTTTAATTGATTGCTGTGTTAGACGGCAATGAGAAAAACATTATTTCTTGAATTTAGTTTTTAATTTTATTCATGTAGTTCTTTTTTATTTCATTTTTTTAGTTGGTTTTTAACAATGCTGTATCAACTACCCGGTTACTTACTGTCGATGAGATTGGTAATAGTAAGATGGTATTTGACGAGATGAGGCCGAGACTACTTAACATTCGCTTACAGTTGGGGAAAACATCGAAAAAATTCCAACCAGGTAATCAATCAAAGTGGGAATCGAACCCACGCCCAAGCACAAATCCAGATCGGAAAGAAGCGTATCAGCCAATTGAGCTAAGCTGGTGGCTAATTTATGTTAAGTCCTCCATTATGGACAAATGACTGGATTTGTAATTGCAAACTTAGCAGATTTAAGTTTGGTACTCACTAAGAGAACTGGACATTAATTATTTATCTTATTTCACATTACATGTGTCCCATGACATATTTGTTCAATGTTCACTTATAAATGGCGAGTTGTGTTCATACTGACCACATTAACATGAGATGCAAATGATAAATCTGTGTATGTGTATAATTTTTATAGTGAATATGAGATTATGAATGCAGTATAAATTACCTTTATTACTGAAGTCATCCACTAGCAATACTTCCTCTAAAAATTGGGGAGGAGACCTATTTATTACACTGTGCACTGTTCGTAATAATGTGGACCATCCCTCATTGTGAAACACTATAATTACACTTGCTCTGGGGAGGTCTTCTGGATAGTTCCAATGTTTGCATCTGGAAACATAAGAAAGTTAAATTAAAAATAAAATAATAGTTTTAGCATAGAAAATAAAAGTAGAAATTGTGGTCACACTTCACTTGTTTCGTGTAGTTTTAACATAAGAGTTTATAGTTATATAATTAATTGCTCAATCAAATGGTCAGAACACTGGATTTTCTCCATTTGTTTTCTAATATGCCAGTAAATGTCTGGTGATGCCATTAACGCCAGTTGTCCCTGGAATGTTGAGGAAATCACTATGCCCTAGAGTGCCTCGCCACTGATGATTTCTATAACATCTATAGATGAAGCGTCTGGTTATAACATCGCCAACAGACCACTGCCTATTTGCCGGGATAACTGTCACCCCATTAACACTTTTATCTGAAATGTTCATAGTTTTGCAGTTTAGTAGCTAAAGGACAATTTCATGAAATGGTCAACCTGTAAGCCATTTTATTTTTTTGTAATAAATACCTATGTATATATAATTTTAGAACGTATATAAACCCTTCTCTTTGAATGTGTCATAGTTATCTCATTCTAGAACTCAATAGAAAAGTTTATGACTTTTAATTTGGCAACAATTTTAAATAAAATTTCTCAGTATCATGCAAATACTTGTATTTATGTCTCATACACTTACAGATTTTAACAAATATGGCTAAAGGTATACCTTACTGAACTTTTTATGAGATAAACTAAATGTTTATATAACAAAAAGCCTGAACTACTATTCAATCATGACATTAAGTTGATAAGTTTTGAAAATTATAATTTTATACCCGACACCAAAATGTACACACTCAGAAATAAAATTTGGGCCACCTGAATTTTCCAAGTTCCAGTTATAATATACTGTGCATGCTCAGTGCTTACTGAGAATCCTGATCTACATCCGACATTGAAAAAGAACTTAGTTTTCTTGCTCTACAGTCAAGTCCAGACTGGAGATTGATGCCTGTTAAAGTTATATTTCACTGCCTCTGTGATCATAGCTGAAAAATTTGCTGTTTCATCAACAAAGTTGGTACTACTGTTAGCTAAAAATTCATCAAAGCGCCAATATTTCCCTGATATATATAGTAGTAGTACTCTAATACCCAAATGCTTGGATATATTCCATTTGCTCTCTTGCTTCCCAATAAAGTCCAGCGAGCATTCTTGTAGGTAACATCTTGAGAGCTAAAAAACTCGAAAGGTGATCCTTATTCATAGCACTGTCTTCACGACACAGTATACAATTTGGAGAGTTGAAGATTTCAATTTTATAAACGATATACATAATAAAAATAATAATAATAATAATAATAATAATAATAATAATAATCGGTGGCGCTACAGCCCATGAAGGGCCTAGGCCGACCAGCCGGCTGCTGGCCTCACGCCCACATGCTGAAGCAGAGGTGGACGATCATTCAACCAGAATGGAGTATTGTGTGGTTAGCATGATGATCCCCCCAGCCGTTATAGCTGGTATTTGCAACCGGATTTTGCTATCGTAGCTTCCCAAGTGCATCACGATGCTGTGTGGGCACCGGTCCCATACACTGGCCGAAATTTCATGAGAAAATTTCTTCCCCCATGAGGACTCGAACCAGCGCGCATTCCCTAACGTGAGTCCTAGGCAGGATGCCTTAGACCGCGTAAAGGATATACCGAAACTGAAAATACAAGAGAAGAAAAATGAAGTATATGAAAGATGGAAATTAATTATTACTGTTCCAAACACACACAGCATTCATTATTTATCAGCTCTGAATAATAAGGGTCATTCCATCATTCCGGACATGATACTAAGACTACATTTTTTGGGTTAAACCCATTAATTACTTTTATTTCTGTGACATTTTTTCGGGGGAAAAACGTGGCAGATGTTCTTTAATCTGTCCTCTTTCGATTGAAACAAAAAAAATTCAGTTTTTACTACGAAGTAGTGACGAAAATTCAGGTCAAACTTGCGTTACGGACATGATGCATTTCAGACAAACTTATTTTCCCTTTTTGGAAAACCATAAATATCTGCAAAGTATATAAGATTTTCCAAATGAAAACAAATATGGGACATTATTCATTTCTTAAAGATTTATTTTAACACTTTTCGGAATTTTATACCAAAAAAACTTTGTCAGAAAATAAATGAAACGTGTGTTCCGGACATAACGTCCAAAAATGCCCTTATAAAACATAAAATTGTATATATTTCTTAACATGCTGCTATAATATTACATAGAGATTACATTAACAATGTAAAAAACCTGACTCAGATGTGTACAATTTTAAGGAGGGAGGTACACCATTGGCTTGCAAAAATTTAGTGAAATTCATTTTTTCTGTATTTCAGCTACTATAGAAGCTAAATAAACAAAACTTTTCATGCTTAATATACATACATTATATTTTATAAAACAGTATTCAGAATATTAAAATAACTAATAATTACCTGTATAAATAATATCAAATTTGCATATTTCTTTACAACTGTAAAGCATTTACATAATAAAATATATTTTTTTTTATCCAATGCCACCAGGTTGTCTTTTCGACATTTCTGGTCTTCTCTCCTGGCCATGGCTTAATTGTAACTCACTTCTGAGGTTGGGGCGCCTGGAAGGTGGAATTACATTACCCCGATGATGTGATAGGATGATTATGATAATGTGGTGCCAGGAGAGGTCTTAAATCTAAACTTAACCTAAATTCCAGACCATGGACGAACACAGGAATAATCCCCTTTAAGGAAAAATTTCTGTGCTCTAACCGGGAATCGAACCTGGGACCTCATGTACTATAGCCAGAAGCTCTGACCACTAGACCATGAGGCTGGTCACATAATAAAATATACAATTATTAATTAAATATCTGCATGATTCTTTTACTGGAATGTTTTAAAGACCTACATAAACATAGTCTGGGATCTTTTACCTATTTCTTCAAGAATTTTTTTTTTTCTTAATCATTACCTTCCATATTAAATTGTCTGAAATTTGATTAAGTTAAATTTTAAGTTAATTTCTCAGATGTTAACCTACTTAGCATTACTTCAAATGCCAGATACTAATATTTTTGCATTAAGAGATATGTTTATACAGTACAATGTCTTCTCCTTGACCTACTTCTATAGGCTCAATATAATGTAGTTCATTTGTCGAAGGTATTCATCTCACATCGGCATATGATAATGTTTGAAGAAACAAACTCATCATGAAACTTCAGCAATTAGCATTAAAGCCAATATGTTAAGATGGATAGTCATTACTCAGAGATATTGCGCTACAATCTATGGACAGGCAACTTCCAAATATAAGTAAACACATCTTGGCTTACCGCAAGATGCTATATTAAGCACAGTATTGTTTAATATATACATTAATGATCTACCACAACAATTGGAAAAATCTAGTGCTAAAACAGCACTTTTTGCTGATGACTTGGTCATTTGGACTTCGCAAAAAACAAACAAATTTCAAAAACTCCAAAAAAAAATCATACAGTCATCTATAGATGAACTCAAAATTTGGTGTTCAAATAATATGTCAGTAAATATCGAAAAAACAAAATTCCAATTCTTCTCATTACGAAAGAAATCAGTTGAAGTAAATCTTAACTACAGTGATGCTAAGTTACAAAGAACAGACAGTGCTTGTTACCTAGGAGTAAATAATGATAGTAAGCTTACATGGAAAAAATTACATTAACTATATAAGTGAGAAGGTCACCAAAAGATTCAAACTACTGAAGAGACTAGCAGGAATCAAATGGAGTTGTTCAAGGAGTAAACTAAACACAACCTACAACACTTGCATAAAACCTGTCCTGAAACATGGTAACAAAGTCCTCATAACTGCATCAACTAGTTATAAACAGATACTGGAAAGAACACAAAACCAAGCCTTGTGTCTCATCACTGGGGCAGTTAAAACCACTCCCATTGAAGACATGCAAATAATTACTTCTAACAAGCCAATTATGGTAGATCCTGAAACTCAAGCCCTCCTAACTTATGAAAAATGCTCTCTCAATTAATATCACTCAATAAAAGAATTGTATCCCAATGGATACCATCCCATTGTCGAATCCTGGGAAACGAGAATGTGGATGCTTTAGCAAAGAAGGGCAGCACTGCTACTTACAGACCTGTTACTAAATCTACGTATTACTCTGTGAAAAGATTTATTAAATCTACATACTTAGACTTCAACAAACAAAATTTGATAACACAATCTCAAGGGAAAAAATGGAACTCTCTGCATCATAATCCACAGTTAATGCCCGATTTACCACGAAAATCGTCTGTAGCTGCATTTAGATTGGCAACAGGCCATGATTGTTTGGCCAAACACCTGCATAGAATTGGAATATATCAGTCCCCTAACTGTCCATTGTGCAACTCAAACCAAGAAATGGATTCGGAACACTTCAAAATCTGTGCTTCAGTGGCTGGCCATGTTAATATCTTTGAATAATATTGGAGTGCAAGAGGTCAAATGACTTTATTGTCAAACACCTTGCATTAGAAAACAACAACTTATGAAAAATTAAGACAACTTCCAAATTCTGACCAATGGAATAGATATAACTCCACATCTACACTAAAGACCCAAAATGGATTCATACAGGAAGTCATACAGATTAGGGAAAATCTAGGAATACTAATTGGAAAAGAAAATATAATACTTCAGTATAATCCAATAAATAATTTCAGAATGAATTATCTCGATCTAGATGAAATCTTCCACAAATGTGATACTCACCCAGAAATAACAAAATCCAGTACTCTTCAGACTATTAACACAAGATACCCACAGGATGATTGGTTACATATCTACACAGATGGCTCACTCATGAATCCAGATGAAGGAGCTGGAGCAGGTGCTACTTGTCCATATTTTTATTTTATAAAAATCTCGGCAAATGTGCAACAAATTTTGATGGTGAACTTGGAGTTAATTATGCAGTTCTCCAAAACGTTTTTCCTTGGTTGCAGAAATGCAAAAACATAGTTCTCTTATCTGATTCCAAAGCTGCAATCCAGGTAGTTAGTAAAACTACTTTTGCTAAATCAGAAAAAAATTAAGGAAATCTATTGTATGTCAAGGCAGATTCAAAATTTAAACAAGACCTTAGTTCTCCAATGGATCCTAGCCCATTGTGGAATATATGGTAATGAGAAAGCTGATATGTTGCCCAAGAAAGGAACTAAAATAAACGTAAAGAAAAATTATAGTTTTTCATATGAATCCATAAAACAAGTTATCAAAAGGAAAATTAACAGTAATCACCACACTAATTCTCCAAGTGAACATCAAAATTCAAGATGGAACAATTTACTACAAGATTTAAAATCCATTCCTGATCTACCATGAAAATCTGCTGTGGCCATATTCAGACTGATTACTGGTCATGACTGTCTTACAAAACATCTACATCGAATCAGCTTATTGGACTCTGCTAAATGTTTATTGTGCAATAAAGAAGATGCCATGGACATGGAACATTTAAACATCTGTGAATCTCTGGAAAATTTTATGGATCTTAATCTAAATATTGGGAAGCAAGAAGGAGAATGAATATTTGTACCAGTAGATAAAACTGAATCATTGTTTGAATTGTGAAGCAGCTCCATCTGAGAAGAAACGAAATGTTTAATGTTTCTCTATTATTTTGAATTAAACATCTGTGACTGTATAGTCAATGATCAGTTTAATTTACTTTAATCTACTGTATATTGATTCCTTTCTTTTCCATTTTTTTATTTGATTTCCTTTCTGTTATTTGACACTCAGTTTAAATATTACGCATTATTCATGACGGATGTGTAATTAACTCACAACCAAAGTATTTCTCATACCATTCCTCTTTAAATGCAAGTTTCTTTGGATTTGTTTATTGGTTTCGATAATGACATGTTGGAAACAAGACAGTCTGCTATTGATCCTGAACACTGCATACCTTGAATGGACAAGTGATGGATAAGGGTACGTGAGAAGTGTGATATTATAACATTAACATGATACCATTTATGTTACTTCATTTAAATAAATAGGTAAGTATGATACAAATTCCTCTGTCTCGAAAACCAATGCATAATTTTCGTGGACATGACACAGTAGAGTAACCTTTAGATATCTACAACTGAAATTGCAGTCCATAAGATTTTCGAATCAAACTGGCACTCTAATGACAAGGAAAGTTTTAAAGTTCCTTGTGAACTTGGTTCCGTTATTAAATCATAATTTCTAAGTACTATCTGATCAATTAAACTTAATGCATTTTTGTCAACTTTCACAATATAAATTACTTCCACTACAATTCTTAATTTACTTCAATATCCATTTTCCTATGCAAAAAAAAAAAAAAAAAAACGATATTCATATCCGAAAAATAGGGAGCTTGAGGATTTCAGAGATATATCACATGAGATGCAGTTTGAATAGTTTCGAAAATGTACATAGAGGTTGATATTTTCGTGGAATGACTCATAAGTATGTTTTGGTGAGAGAAACGGATGATGGAATAAAAAAATAGAATGAACATTTTAGAAAATTCCTCCTCCTCTTCCTCTGATAATGGGTATGATGATGTTTCAACAGATAGGCTTACTGATAATGTAATGGCTAAAGCTGTAGAAACTGTCGTGAAAGGAAAACCTCACTCACAAACTTCTGCAAAGACTAAGCTACAAATCCCATGCACAATGGGCGCATTTCATTTCATTCAATAAAGCTGTAGATATGACATTGTCACCTAAATAGGATTGAGTAGTTGTCAGATATGACAATATGCTTTACCCTGGTGAGGTGCAATCAGGTAAGATGAATGAAGCAGTGGTGAAAGTAATGCACCAATCAAAATCTGGAAAATAATATTATTGGCCTGAACAAGTGGACTGCATTACATATTTCAAAAGAGACACTGTTACGAAGATTGAAACTCGTGTACCCTGTGGAGGTACTTGAGGTCACCATTTCTTTCAAAATTCTATTAATTAATAACAGTCAGCAGATTTCAATTTAGTTTTAGTTTTACCTATTTCATATGTGTCTGTTATTTCTAATATGTGTATTTTTTTTTATTTTATTAGGTTATTTTACGACGCTTTATCAACACTAAGGTTATTTAGCGTCTGAATGAGATGAAGGTGATAATGACGGTGAAATGAATCCGGGGTCCAGCACCGAAAGTTACCCAGCATTTGCTCATATTGGGTTGAGGGAAAACCCCGGAAAAAACCTCAACCAGATAACTTGCCCCAACCGGGAATCGAACCCGGGCCACCTGGTTTCGCGGCCAGACGTGCTAACCGTTACTCCACAGGTGTGGGCTAATATGTGTATGTGTGCTATGTTCGTCTTTTGTAAAAACTGACACATTTGTTAATTATCTTTAGTAAATGAAACTCAGAAAAACTTTATTTTATGAAGCTATTGCATGACCAATGTAACTAAATCCAATAATTAAATTATATTAGATTGTAACTTCATAACAACATAGAAATAGAAATTCTCAGTTCTTATTTTAAATAAATAAATGAAAAATACTGAGCAACAAAAATTATCTACAGTTGATGCAAACAAATTTCAGTCATTTTATGTCCAACACTGAAAGAAATTTATTTCTGAAGAATGTGAAGCAGCAAATAGGGTTGGAATGGTGCTCTTATTGTAACTTGAAGTCTTAACTTAAAAATAAAAATTATTTCACTGAACTGAAGTCCTACACTTCAAAGAGTTTTGATATTAAGCTATGTGATGTTGCATAAACTATTGTTCTGCTTTACATCCGACACAATGAATGTTTCTATTATACCGAGAGTAAAAAAGTGTTTCTAGATTGGAACTCAATGATTAAAAGTTCTTCACAGTTATAAAAATCGGGCTCTTTCAAGTATAGATCCCTGTAAAGCTGACTTGAATCATTTCAAAGGAAAAATTGTTCCAGGGCAGAGTATCGAACCCAGGACCTTTGGCTGAGCAAAAAGCCAGATTTGTATAATACGTGTTACTGTTTTGATAACAGAAAACCACAATTTAAGTTACATAGTGCTTGGTGTGCACTGAAGCTGGGATCTGACGATCTGTCAACCTACTTGAGGTGTGTGGATAAAAGGGGAAAATTGATCCGTGGTCTGATATAGTTTCTGGGTAGCTCAGTCAGTAGAGAGTTGGCACACTCAGCCATAGGTCCCAGGTTCGATACCCGGCCCTCGAACAATTTTTTCCTTGAAAGTATTCTTCACAGTTGATATTCTCAGTCCTTGTGAGAAAATTATTTCATTTCTAAAGACATTATTAAAAAAAAAAAACAAACAAACAAACAAAAAATAACAGTGTAAAAATCTTCTGAATTTTATATCTGTCACCATGGAATTGCCCTGAATCTTCTACTCTGCAGATATAATATTTTGGTCATGTTTATTCATTCATAGTTTTCTGCACAAGGACAAATCTTTCACTGCAAACCCAGCATTCTCCAATCTTTCCTATTTTCTGCCTTCCATTTTCTTTCCACATATGATCCATATATCTTAATGTTGTATATCTGATATCTTCTTCTGTCCCGAACTCAATTTTAACATATGTGGTCATGTCACGTGTTTAGAATGTGTGGATATACCAGTAGGCCGCTTTTACTCTTGTTGAGTTCCTGTTTCTGTAGTGTGTTGTAGATGGCTTGTGTTCACATAACTGATTATAGATTTTGATTAATGTTTATCGTATCTGTAATTTAGGCAGTGATGAATCAAGGCACGTAAATTTCCAATCTGAAATTTGCTTTTATGACTAAGGGAAACCAAAAAAAAAAAAAACTCCAAATCTCCAGTCAGATTGGTCGGCAACAGAGTTTGAACCTGTGACCTGAATGCAAGTCTCAAATTCTACCATCTGAGCCAACTCGCTCAGTTGTGCATCATTGTTTATGTAAATAAAGAAAATGAAAATTAATGTGGTACATAAATATTATTTTAAGAAACACAGGAAACGAATATGGGTAAATTATGAGTACAGGAATGCCATTTCACGACACCTTTTAAAATAACTCAGCTTCAGTGAGCTCTATGGCAAAATTATTTGCATGTAATAATTAAGAAACATGTTAAAGGAATTATCCTTGCAGGAAATGAGTGCTCTCTGGTCCAAAATGATCGTATTTTAATTATTTAAATACAATTTCAATTAAGTAACATATTAAACGATTTATCCTTCTATCAAACACGGATGTTTCCTGGACCAAATGTACTATTTTAATTAAAGTATGTAATTACTTTATATTTATTTCTAACAAGTGCAGCGAAGCGCACTGGTCTGGCTAGTAATAATAATAATACTGCATTGAACTAATATGAAATTAGTAGCAGATTTTTGAGCTGTAAAAAGCTAAAAAACAGGACATGAATATATTTATTAGTTTTAGATATGTAACATTCTGAATGTTCTGTGACTAACGTAACTCTTACTGTGGAATGATCCTCCTAATACACACAAAAAGTTCTTATACCATAACATTAGGGCCTATTCATCCCCTTTATCGTAGTTCTCGAAGGAGATTGTACCTTAAAATTGTTCTGTATTTCTATTGTTCCTTTGTCCCAGCATCTATTGCTTTTGTTATTTAAGGTTTTGTTCTCCATTTCATAATTAAAAGAGGTGATAAGTAAGCTATTGCTTGAGTTTCATAATCTGAAATTCTAATGCGAACATAATCACAAAATGTATTTGAGAATCAAAATGGAGATGGAAAGCTGCAGCTAAACTGCAACTGCAAAAGTAGCATCTTGTGTATGAACAGACTCGCAACCTCCAGTCGCAACTTTTGCAGCACTTGGGTTGAGCAGCACGAATAGTAGCATGCAGCACGCTACTTGAATACTGCTTTTGGCTTACATGTAAACATAACACGTAACTTTTGCAGCTGCAGTACAAACGTTGTGCAGCAAAAGTAGCGATGTGTGACCATACCATTAGTTCGTTTTCCATAGGTCCACAAAAGATGCTCTTTTTTCTATCAAAAGCTTCCTCTGCGATTGCTATCTCTCTTTTGACTTCCTGGCAATAGCTCATGTTACTACTTCTTATAGTACACACCAAGTATTTGAAGCTGTTCACTCGCTCTACTGCCTCATTTCAATGTCAAGAAATATTTCTGAATGAACTGGACCTGGTGAAGGTGGTAAGCCTCTATACTGCGGGATGACCAACAAAATGATGCCTCTCAACTTTTACCAGAATTCAGAATGAACATGGTTTGTTCAGATAAAATTTCTATGTCTCGGTCAATTCCTGATACAAGAATGCTAGAGTGAGTACTTAAATATGGATTTCCCGTAATTTTTCTACATTTCTACATTCATATATAGTTTTCTGCCTGAGGACCTCTTCATTTTGTTTGCATTTCTCTTCATCTCATACTGCACAATGTCATTATTAAGCTCCAGTAGCATATCCTCAGTATCATTTTCTTTTCTGCTAACAAAGCCAATATCAACAACAAATCTTATGCACTTTATTCTTCTTCCTCCTAATATGTTCTGAAACAGTTCTTCACTAAATTATCCAAGCACATGTTGAACAGGGTACGTGATAAAGGGCATCCTTGTCATACTCCTCTTTCTAATCCACTTCCCTCTGACATTTCTTCTCCTAGCTTGTCTTTGACCTTTAACTCAATGTTTCATATAAAGATTACTGGATAGTCTTCTCTCTTTCCAATCCACATCAATTTTCTTCAGGATCTCCGTAAGTTATTCCAATTCACTCTGTCAAAAGCATTTTCGAGATCCACAAATGCTACTGTATATATGGTACACTTCTTTATTTTACTCTAGGTATCTTTCACCGATTGTTCACAGTTGTCCAATTGCATCTCACATACCTTTTCCCTTCCTAAATTTTTTTCTTCTAATTCTCCTTCCATCTTAGCATTTAAATGTCGTTTCAGTATTCGGAGGAGAATCTTCACTGAGTGCGATAATATCAAGCTGAAAGTCCTGAATTCATTACATTTCTTGACATTACTTTTCTTCAGTCCTATCTGTAACACTGCCTCTGTGAAATCTTCGAGCCATTCGTCTTTCTCATATCTTTCATTGCATAATGATAGAATTTCCATCTTATCTTCACCCAAACATTTTACTAATTCAATGGGGATTCCATCAACTCCTATTGCTTTCCTATTCTCCATTTTCCTAAGCTCTAGCTTAAATTTCTCTCTCAGAATGGAAGATCCTTTTCCGTCTTCTGGTACAGCTGCTTCATCTTCTATCATTAAGTCATCTGGACGATTCCCTGTCTCATTTCTACATATTTCATCCATCTATCCAGTATTCCTTCTTTGTCTGTTATTTCACTGCCAATTTCGTCTTCTATCAACCATATGGATTCCCTGTTCTTATTTGTAAAGTCCATACATTTTACTTCTTACTACATTAAAAATCATATCTTTCATTTCTCTCTAGATCCTCTATTTCTTTACATTTCTGTTTCATCCAGTCTTCCTTTGTCTTATTGGTTCATCTTCTTAGTTCGTTGTTTAATTTCCTGTACTTTCTTCTACCTTCTTCTGTGTTTTTTTTTTTTTTTTTGCATTTTCTCCTTTCCTACATCTTCTCCAACATTTTCTCTATGACCCAAGGTTTCTTCATTCTCACACTTTCTCGTATTCTATTGTTTCATCTGCTGTTACTTGTATATAACTTTTCAGATGAGTCCGGTACTCATTACTATTCTCACGTGTGGATTCTAATTCAGTGGTTTTCTCTTGAAAATATGTTTCAAATTTTCTTCTTTCCTCTTTATTCTTCAGTTTCTCAACGTCCAATTTCGTCACTTGTCTTCCTCGTATCTTCTTCAGATGAATATTTACTTCGCCTATCAGTAGGACATGATATGAGTTAATATCTGCCCCTGATAGAGTCTTTGCAGTTCTAAGCAATTTCAAACTCTTTCCTGTACCAGTATATAGTCTAGTTGATATCTCCTTTCATCCCTTGTGCATGGCCATGTGTATTTTCTTCTTTTATGTTGTTGGAATAATATATTTCCAACAGTCATTTTACACAAATTTACCAAAGATTCTCTTCTGTCATTTTATTTTCCTAATCCATATTTTCCGACTGTTCTTCTATTTTTTGCTTCTCCTACAACTACATTCCAGTCACTCATTAGGATTATGCATGCTCCCTTCTTCTCCTTCTCAACTATCTCTTCAACCTTGTCATAGCTTTCTTCTGATTCCTTGGCTGCTAATCCACTAAGTGGCATGTAAATTTGCACTATCACTAAGTCTATTTTTTTCCCTAGTAGTCTCACTATTATCATCCAGTCATCTACATAATGCATTGATATCACTTTATCTTTCACACGTGGTCCCAGTAATACACTAACACCATGACTTCTCTTACATTCACCACATAACTAAAGCAACCTAAATTCATCATTCAACAACTCACCACTATTTCCCACCTCGCTTTTTGATATTCCCATTTGGTGATGTATAAATTCCAATACTGAAGAGATGCACTGCCAAACAGTCATATCCAGTTATTAGTCTGAAGACAGCCACTGCCGTTCCTCTTAGAGAATTCAGAATCAAATTTTTATTACTTAAAATTTCATATCAAGATTTATTTTAATTAGCTTGTTTTATTATTACTTAATACTATTCGTTTGTAATTTTTCTTTATTAATAATTTTGCTTTATTAATAATTTGAGGAAATTTATTCAAAAAGTTTCAAGTTACTACGTTCTTGCTTTTTTTACACTCTCAAGCTGGACACACGTATTTTAGACACTTTAAATATCTTAATTTTATTTGTTTAATATTTTAAGAGACTTTTTTTACATTTAAACATCTTAAACATTTTACATATCATCAGCCTTTTACATATTTTTAAACATTTTACACACATATTTTAAACATTCAAGATCCTTTTCCATTGCTTCAGTTTCATAATAGCTAGGCTTACGCTAGTTTTGAAAATTTATTCCTGTTGATATGTTTCAGGCCCAAAGTTTTCAACTGAAGGTACAATTCTGAAGATATTAGTATTTTAGAAAAATATATTTTTTTTTTCAGGCTAAGTTTATGTAAATTTTGAAAACAATTCCTATATTTTGATACTTTTTTTTTATCTGAATCTGTTGTCTGAAAAAACTGTTGATTGATAGTACATTTACGGAAATAATTAATTTCTCTGTCATATATAATTTCATTTGTCATTAAATCTCATATAAAAAAAAGAAAATAAAACAATTTTTAGAACTATTTTCGAGTAAATCGCGACAGGAGTCCCTTGCCAAATGGAATTTATCACCCTGCTTGGACATGACTGCTATCTTTCATTTACGTTTTGTGATTTAATCATGAAGTAGGCAGTGGTAAACAACAATGTTACAATAGTTTGGTTTTGTTTCGTTTATTTTTTGTAAATTATTGAAAGCTGAAGGAGAGATTGTCATTATTTTAAGCTGTGATTGATATTAAGAGTTGAAGAAGAGATCATGTTGACTCCTGAACTCCAGCAGAGCTAGTACTGCCCTGTGGAGATAATCGCAAAAGAAGAACAGGGGAAGTTGCAAACCAACTTCATCTTTGCCATCCAGGCAGTCCTAAACAATCCTTCTAATGTATAAGTAGTTTATTACATAAATTTAAAACAACATTTAGTGTCCTCGACGTGAAATGAAATGGTGATACTAAATCAGCTACTGACAAACAACATTCTTTGGATGTGATTGTAAAGATGATCATCAGTCCTAAAAGTGCGCTATGTGGCTTGAGAGGGTGGTATTAGTATAGAATTTGTTTGGGAATATTGAAATTGACACATTTCCACTCCTACAAATTGCAGCATTTACACAAAATGCAAGAAAATGATCTACGAAAAAGGCAAGCTTACTGCAACTGGATCATGCGGTGCTTGCATATAGTCCTTCTTTCAGCAGGTTTTATTCAGTGATGAATGTCTATTCCTTCTGAATGGGAATGCCCATACATACGAGAAAAATGCATAATATTAGTCCAACGAAAACCTAAGATGAAAATGTGAATCCTATAACCCAAGTGTTCAAAAAGTAATGGTATGGTGTGAAATACTAGGCAATATGATTGTGGGATCATATTTTTTTATGGAAATGTGAACCAGTACATATTTAGCGTTGTTGGAAAGCATTGTGTTGGACTTCCTATATGATTTACTACTGAATAAACAGATGAGAATGGTTTCAGCTAGATGGGGCAACAGCACATTATGCTGTAACAGTTCGTGAGAAATTAAATAACATGTTTGGTGTGCACTCGATTGAACAAGGTAGACCTCATTATGGCCTCCATGGTCACCAGACCTCACACCTCTTAGATGTCTTTCTCTAGGGATATGTGGAACAGCATTTTTTTTCAGACAAAGCCTTCATCTATAGACGAAATATAAAAATGATCATTCATGTTATCAAACACATTCCACAATCAACACTTTTAAGAATGACAGAGGAATGTCAGGATCAAGTCAGACACTGACTTCAAGCACATGGGACACACTTTGAACATTTGCAGTAGTGCACTGTATAATTTCACTGAGAACAGTAATTTTTACATGCAAATATAGTCATGGTTACCTGACATTAATGTAATGTAATATTGTAATGTTGTGCTGTACAGGACTTCGCAGCAGAAAGTGATTGCTGAAAGATTTTGTATATGCAAAATAAGGAACATAAATCCACTCAAAAGGATTTATCCAACGAAAGAAAACAGAGATGAACTATGATTTGTGTTTAAAACTGGGAAATATTTGTGTGCGTGCGAGTGCACAAGTAATAATAAAAGTATTGAATCTGAGTCAGCTTTGGGATTTAATGTTGAATATAACAGAAGTGATTTAGCTTTAATTTGTGTGTGTGCATGTGTAAACATTCCTCTAATACATTAAGCTTGAATGTGATATAAAGCAATATGCAAGATGTTCACACAGTGATACTGTATTTAATTTATTTTATCATTTAGTATTAAATATTTTAAGCAAAACATCATATGATATGACTTTTGTTACATTTAAAATTTCATTATTAAATCATTTTAAGTAACTGCAACAAAAATGTATGCTGAGAACCTATGTAATGAATAAATAAGATTTTGCCATAGCCATGTAGAATGTTTGCTCAAATTGTAGAAATGGCAAATGTTTGGGGCAGAAGAAGATATCACATGATAGACGACATTAAGATATATGGATCATATGTAGTGACTAAGAGCAAGGCAGAAAATAGGAAAAACTGGAGAGTAATGGAATGAAAATGAATGTAGAAATGTAGAAAAATTACACGAAATCCATATTTAAGTACTCACTCTGGCATTCTTGTATCAGGAATTGACCGACTCATAGAAATTTCATCTGAACAAACCATGTTCATTCCGAATTCTGTTAAAGCTTGAGAGGCATCATTTTGTTGGTCATCCCGCAGTATATGAGGTTTGCCACCTTCACCAGGTCCAGTTCTTTCAGGAATATTTCTTGGTTCAAAATTTCCAAGTTCTGTCACTAACACAGGTTTCTGTGGAAAAAAAGAAAAAAAAAAAAAAAGCATTAATATTGAACTGGAAAAGTTCACAAAATAACAAAGCATACATACAGCAATTTATAAGGTGACAATATGAAGAAGTAACAAACAATCACACAGTATAAAGACAAAAAAAAAAAAATTTTAATTAATGGTAATATACTAATTACTAGTCACGTGTATATTGATATGAACTTTGTACAAAATATTTCCTTCCATAATGATTGTATATAGGAATACCATTTGTTCACTGGCTATTGCAGGCAGAACTTTCGTAAATTTGTATTTGCTTACGTTTATCTGCACAATTCTACAAAATGAAATTCTTATTGAGAACAAGTGGCTGTAGGCTAATGATAAGAAAAGAAACTGAACTATAATTTGGATGAAATTTGGGCAGCCCTAAAAGATGGCATAAGGAAACAAAAGGGTCATTGGAATAAATTCGTGACAGAACCACTAACACATTTTTGTGCATTACATAAATGATTCGAAAAACTGTTGACTCTTACATGTTAAAAATTATGAAAAAATATTATTAATATCTCTACTTGGAGGAAATAAAACTGTAGATTTTATTTGGTACAGTTACTAAGGTTTCATTTCAAAAAATTTAGGTACAGTTATCCCAAGAATGCAGGAATACTACGATGCGGTGAAACTTTGATTTTATGTTCTCTGAATTTACATTTTTCTGGATTTTATACTATAAATTATTAGTATGCATTGAAACTCTGTAAGAACAATGTTACAATTTCCTTGTATTTATGTTTCCTTCCTCTTGTTCTTTTCACGATTTTACATTCTACTTTTGAAGTCTTGCTGGCAGAAACTCTCTCGACTTCACGAGCATTTTCATTCTTGAATCTTTTTACAAGTGTTACAATTGGATCAGCAAAATTAGCCAATAAACATGTGCTGGAAGCAAGCTAGCCAGCTCAGGACGCAATACATGGTTTTCCTTATCAGTTCTTGCATGATGCACGCACTTAATCAGCTGCCCGAGCTCTCATGAGAAATACGTATTTTTAAACATGATTAGATACACAGTACAGCAAAGCATTTTCCTCCTTGAAATGAACCTACTGAAGAATAAGTTGTACGCAAGTTTATGAGACACTTTCCACATACTCAACCATCGAGACATTGTGTTGTTAAATTATTTAATAAGTGGGAAGAAATGGATTCCGTTCTCGCTAAGAAATGCTGTACATGGCTAGTACACAATATAGGAGAGGTTGAGCTCAGCAGGTGTCTCAGAACTTTATACACACTGTAACATGTGCACAGAATGTAGTTGAGGACATTTTGAACAACTGCTTTGAAATTCAGGTAAGATCACTTACAAGACTACAGTGCCACAAGACAGCAAGCACATTATTCGTGAGAACTACCAATCTGCTTACTAGACTGTAGTGCCCAGAGATGACAGGAATGCTGGTGTCACTTAAGTCTGACTCGTCCTATATTATGTAAAATGGGTAAAGCCACAGTATCTGTGTTACACATGGGGCATTTTGCAATGCATTTGATTGAACTCAAATATAATTCACAGTTTTTAAATCTACAAACTTACATATAATTCAACAGAATGCTTTCCCTTACATTATACCAAAATCTCATTTCAGTGCAACACAAAAAGAAATTAATACTATTACATATAGGAAAGTAGAAACTCAGCATTCATTAACTGGTTTATTTCTACTTCACTTTTTCTATAACTACCTATCAATAAAAATACTAGCACAACTTAATATACAGTATAGGCCTACTTAACTTGGGCTACAGCAGTTTCAGAATAAGAATAAGCCAATAATACTGGCAGCAGTACAGTGTTGATATATACTGTGTAAGACATGAATGACAGAGACAGCAGATACAGATAAACTTACATGGGTTAAGGACAGAATATATCTCCTGCATGCAGCGGACAGCATGAACAACCTGTTTGATCATTGTTGAGTTATGTTTAAATATTCTTACTGAAGTCATTTATATCCCAATTTGTATTATTTCTTTGCTTCAAAAATCAGTAGATCTTGGAGTCATTAACATGCAAAGTAAAGTGACAGATATATAGAAATTTAGTGTACTTCGTTAATGAGAGAGAAACAGTAATTTGATTTAAAATAAACAATTGAATTATTGCACTATCTGAAATGGAAATTCTCGTCTGAAAAACTGTATGTAAGAGAAAAAGCTTACTCAAATGTTCACACTTCCTTGTACAATAATTCTGGACTTATTATTCTGTATTTCTTCAGAGGAAAGAGGAGATACAGAATTTTGTAGAAGTGGGCTATGTATCGTACAACATAAGCATACTTATGCATATGTAATTTAGTACTCGTATTAAAATTGAAGATTATTTTCTTCTTCTCTGTTAAAATTTTTTCTTCTCTGTTAAAATTAGGCATCTCTAATTTGATTTAATTTAAGCATCTAGCTTATACCCACTTAGAGGTCCAGAAATCTATATTCTATCACTATCTCTATTCTATATCTGTGGCAATATAAGCCTATGACAGAAAGTACATGTAAATATGTATGTGAATATGAAACTACAACCCAACAATATCGTATTGAAGTACTGAAGGTAAAAATTGCACATTAGAATAAAGTGTGCAATGTAAAGAATGTAATTGATGTACGTGATATATCAGTAACTGAAGGTTTTCAATATGCAAATTGAATTTTTGAATTATAAAAATCTTCTAGTTCCTGGAATGCCAATCTTTATTTTATAAGTGAAATTTACAGTGACACAATAACGTAATTTGTCTGGGGAGAAGGGAAGGTAAAAATTTTGTTGTGTGCAATTTTCATGACAAGTTTTACTATAATTGTGATGGATTAACTATGCCAGTGGTTCCCTTTCCTAACTTTCTGAAGGTGCGACTCACTTTTTGGTGAAACTTCCTTTTGCGACATCCCCCCCCCCCTCCAGCCTTACCAGTACTAAACCCCATTCAAAAAATATAAATCTTGTAAAATCTAAAATAATGATAATTTTACTCAAAATAGTGAATACCACCCAAAGTATGACCAAATTAAATTATATACATTGCAAAAATTACATGAAATATTAGGTAAACATCATTTCTAGTACTTCAAACCATTATCACTGTGGCGCTGCGGTAATAGTTCAATTCAAAGTGGTAAATTCAATCAAAGGAAGGGCGTTGCAAATTTGTATTTTCAGCAAAATTTGTGAAGGTATGGGTGCGTTACATGAAAATACTCTTTATTACACAGAAATGGCTTTCTTGAGTACCATGTTGAAAAGTTATTCAATTTAAGAACAGAATTTTTAATATACCTGACTTTTAATATACAAGACGAGTAATCGGAATATATCGTCGTTGTTCCTGCAATAATTCCTATGTGCAAAATATAAAATTTTTCAGTAGGAAGAGAAAATACATTTATTCATCCTATGGCAGCTGTACATAGGAGACTGTGAAATCTTACATTTTCGAAACAAAGGAATATAATTTCATACTTACTTACTTACAGGCTTTTAAGGAACCCGGAGGTTCATTGCCGCCCTCACATAAGCCCGCCATTGGTCCCTATCCTGAGCAAGATTAATCCAGTCTCTACCATCATATCCCACCTCCCTCAAATCCATTTTAATATTATCTTCCCACCTACAGGAGATTTTATTATTTGCTATATCACTATTTAAGGTATTTAATAGAGCAAAAATCTGAAAATTGATAAATATGTCACATAAGAGTTATTGCAGGAACAACGATATGCAAACCTATTTTCCACTTGAAGAATGTGATCCCAAAACTCACTCAGTCCATTTGGTCATTTTTATTATTTGTACATACATATATATATATATATATATATTAGGGTGGCCCTTAGCTATAGATAATTTTCCGAAAGTTAAAATTGTGCTGCTCCCACCCTCTTATTTTGTTCCAATCAACAAAAAAATAATCTGTGCAAATTTTCAGCTCAATCGGACAACTGCTTGGCGACCCTCAAATGCTTTGAAGTTGTAACATAGTATGTGCAACAATTAATTCCATACAAAAGTGGTATTTCTTCCCTATCTCGACCATTTCCTTTTTTCTTCTTAGAGAAATTTATGTGGACATCCTGGAAACCCCAGCAATTGTTTAAAAATATTCTGAATTAAATTTCCCAAAGTTAATTCGAAAAATTCCTGAAATAAGATGAAAATTTGAAGAAATATTAGTTTTTTTTTTTTTAGTAACGCACACAATTTCTACAACAGAAACTTTTTTATTATTCTGATTTCTACATAATTAAAACATTATCTGAAGGAACGAATATTGAACATTACTTTATTCTAAGAGAGGATTTAGTAGCAATTGGGTGTTTTTACAGTGTGTGGTAAAGAGCTGTAAAACAAATTGTTTCTCAGTTTCATCTTTCGTGAAACTGAATAGTTTGATTTCTCTTTCTGCAACGTCATCCACAACAACTATCTTCTCAAGTTTTTCAATTCCACTTTTGTAAACAGGATCATCCTTTCAAGTTGAAGGATCTTTGTCGAGGAAATCGGTGCTGAAAGAAAATTTCGTGAAGAAAATTTTAGTACCAGGAATTACAAAAGACGAAAACTCAATATTTGTAAAGGAAGAAAAATCATTTTGGTGCAGAATGTACCTCTTCAATAGATTTTCTTCTTCTTTCTCTTCTTCACCTTCGTCCACTTCCAGTATAACTTGAGTCATATTTGCTTTAACTGCTGTTGGAACATAGTCATCAAATAAGGATAGAGCCACAGTTTCGGGAACTAAATATCAGAAATGGTTGGAAAATTTATTTGTAGCAGCCTTACTGATTTCTGAATCAATAGGTAATTTATCAGTTTACTCATGAATACGAAATCATGATAAGGTGCTTTAAATGCTTCTGATGACAAAAATTAATTTGTGAATTAATTTCCCGTTTTGGAAGATGACTGCTGCATCAACAACTTTCTCATTAATTTTACTTTCGTCAGTGTAGATTTCTATTAGGTATTTTATGTTAACCTGTGCCTCTTCAATGGTTACCCTGTCTACAGGATGGGGCCAATGTCTCAGTTGAGGGGAAGCCTCAACTTGTGAGGGTATACTGTGTTCATTGCAGATTTCTGTCTGTGTCTGTGTGCGTTCGTGCCTGCGTGTGTGTGTTTAATACAAAAAGTTTAATACACTTTTGCTCGTTTTTGCTTCCTTTTCAAGAAAAAATTATTATATGTGAAACATTTCATGGCGTATTTTGAGAAAGCTATTGAATTAATTCCCAATATACAATGTCAGTTTAAGAGAGCAGTGCATTATGATAACAAATGATTGAAAGAATATCAGTTTTGTCCTTTAAGTGTGCGAGATTTGATCCAAACAAATGTAAGTTTTTTTTTCTGCAAAGGAATTTTAAAACGTGATGCACTGTAACAATGCTGTAAAGGTTACTGCCTGCAGAGATGCAGTTCGCGAGAAATGGGTGAGACAACGAGAAATGTAAATGTAACACAATTGCTTTAAAGATGGCTCGGGAAATTTGATTTCTTGTATATAAGTTCACAGGTTACTACTTTAAAAATGAATATGGAAGGTAACTATTTCTAATTGGCTGAAGAGAATCCTCACAGTACAACAAACAGAGATTTTTTAATCATTAATTAGATTTATATTTATGCTTTCTTATTGCTTGTGTTCATCGAATTTTTAATTAAAATTAAATTGAAGAGTTTAAAAATAATATTTTTAATTTTGTTCGTTACTTTAATGTAAAATAAACATTTCGTATTTTTATTTTTTCCTTTAGTTTTAAATGTTTTAAAATTTTATTTTTATAACGTGAAATATGCATAATTTTATTATTGTTTACAATCCCTAGAATATTCAATAATTGAAATGGGAGTGTAGTAATATTTTTTAATATTTTCAATTTAGTTTGAATAAGCATACCTTAGTGTCTGTGTTCTCTGAACATTGAATTAAAATTAGGTTGTAGACTTTATTTTAAATTTTCCAAGATTCTGTTTAACATGAAATGAGCATTGTTCATTTTCCATTCTCTAACACAATTTAAACACAAAAATTAAACGGTATATCATCTGTATTTTTTCTTACGAGTTTAAAAACAATGTATACATGGCAATGGCCTTCTACAAAAGAGATGTACGGGTTGTTCAGAGCAACACAACTTAAGTGTGCTCTATACCCATTGCAGCATTGCACAAGCTCATAATTCATGTATTTTAAAATGCACGTTTTCCTGGGAAACTATTCAAAACCAGTGGCGGCTGATTGACTGAGGCAAGTGAGGCCGGGCATCAGTCACTCGGCTTAACTGAAATCAAATTTTGTGTTTTTATATAATGTATTAGTTATTTGAATGAAGCATATATCGCTGTAGAAGCATTTGAAAACTTTGTGATGTATATAGATCTGTTTTGCAGTAAAATTTGCTCCTGAGGCCAGGATCGCTCGTGCCGGGTCTGACTTGTGATGTATATAGATCTGTTTTGCAGTAAAATTTGTTACTGAGGCCAGGATCCCTCATGCCGGGTCTGGTTTCTGCATTTTCGCGGGCTTTGAGTTTATGCTTAAAACATTGTAGCTGAGACACAATTCGTCTAGCCTCGTGGCCTGGTCAGGTTTCACTCCTCCCATTCATGGGCCGGCCTCAAGGGTAGAGTGGGGTGGGAATAGTAATGGTGACTTATCTTCCTAAATAGACCATAAATAACAAAAATTCCAGCTCTTTGGCAGGCAGAAACCCACACTATTCTCTCCCCTTATGTCTTAGTTTATGACTTAAGCGAGGGTGTTGTACTATTGTACTTCGTAGTACACAAGTGAATCTGGGCCAATGTTGTTATGTATTTCGGGAAAATATAAACAGAAACAAATGCGAGAAATAATGCTAGTGTAGTTAATTCATTGTTAGAGTATCCTTTTTCGAGAAGAAATAATATTGAAAGAAAGGAATTTTTAAATAAAGAGAGAGTCTATCGAGATAACTACGACATCAGTGACAATTTTTCTCACAGATAATCTTAAAACCCGAGTTTCTATTGCATCCTGGTATGGGCAACATAAATGGTTAAGTGGTAATGTGGTGCAAAATAAACTTCTCTGTTGGCCTTGTTTGTTGCTGTCAAGGGAAAAAATAAAAAGAAAAGAAAGAAAGGGGATTTTCAACACATAATATGGGTTGCTTCATCACACTGAAACAATCACTGAAACTCACAGCATACAGCTTATTTGGTGAGTGAACTTATTATTTTCATTAATAGTAATAACAGACTAATAATAATAATAATAATAATTATCATAAATAAACATTTCCTATTGGAGGCACTTAAACTAGTTGCATCTGGCCTCACCGAGGATTTCGATCATCGGCCGCTACTGTTCAAAACATAGCAAAATGGTATTTAACCTTTTTGTTGCTTTTTACTGAAGGAATCAATCACTAGAATTAATGACATTAGTTACAGTTCACTATGTATATAGGCCTACAGTAAAACCTCGATATAATGCTGTTGAAAGAATCAGATGAAAAGTGCATTATAAGCTGGGGAATGTTATAAGTGGGAAATGTAATTTTCTTAAACACATGCTTCAAAATGTAACACTTATTATATTTTATTACCAAGTGTATACATCATAGATAGTAGTAAATATTTTGAAATAAAGAGCAAAGCCAACATAATATGTATATGTAATTCAAGGTGATACAAATCAATCAGAAAGTCAACAGGGAACTTTCGGAAGGAAGAATCACAGCAGGTGACCAACTGACAGCAGTGACCAGAGACCTTTGAACAAGACAAGGGGAGGCAGCACGACTGAAGAATTATAAATTTGTATGGACAAGAGATGGTAAAATATTTGCAAAAAAAGATGAAGCCAGTCCCGTGAGTAAAATCACTAATGTTGACGATGTAAATAATTTGTAAATACTATTGTGTTAGTAACCACGTTTAATTATACAACATAATTGACAACAATGGCTACTAATACTATATTAAATGAAATCCATCAGTGCAAATTTCATAATAATAATAATAATAATAATAATAATAATAATAATAATAATAATAACAACAATAATAATAATAATAATAATAATAATAATAATAATAACACAATGGTTTTTAAGGATTTACTTCACTGCAATGAGTATATTACCAATATTCTATCAGATCTTAAAATATTTCACTTAAACATTCGTAGCATCAACAAAAATTTTTCTGAACTCTGTGTTTTACTTAATAATTTTTCCTTTTACTTTGATATTATAGTTCTAACTGAAACCTGGCTTGATCATGACTCTGGCTATGATATTAATGGTTATAAAAAATTCGTTAAAAGTAATAAGTATAATAAATGTGATGGTATAGTTGTATATTTTAAGGAAAACATCGTAGTGTCTTTAATTGATATTGACATTTCCCATTGCAACGCTATACATTTTCAATTAACACTTATTAATGATACTCTAGTTAACCTAACTGCAATTTACAGATCTCCAAAACTATGCAAAAATGAATTTCTGAAAAATTTTGAAAGCTTCTTGTCAATATACAAAGATTTAAAAAACCATGCTATTCTGGGTGACATAAACATTCAAATTTTAGAAAATAGGTTAGATAATTTTGGCAACACGTATTTAAATATCATGCATGAATATGGATATGTGAAATACTTAAATTCCATTACTCGTCCATCATCCAATTCATGTCTTGACCATATTTTCCTAAAAATGGGAAATAACTTAAATTTTATACCTGGAGTTTACGCAAGTGCAATAACAGATCATTATATGACTTTTGCATTGCTGTCAATCAGTAATAAAAGTATTAGCAGAGAAGCCACTGAACCTTCGGACAATTATAAGCTAATTACAAACCATAAAAGCCTAATATCTCATATTAATAACATGAATTGGGAATCTATATTCTACAATGAAGACGCAGATACATGTTTCGATAATTTTTATAAAATACTCTGTAACCTAATTTGTAAATATTCTAATCATGTCCCTCTCAAATTCTCAAGTAAGTACAAAAAAATTAAACCTTGGATTACCACAGGTATTGTTAAATCAATACGATCTAGGGATAAGTTAGCTAAGCAAGTTAAACGTGACCCATAAAACATTGTTTTATTAAATTATTACAGAAAATATAGAAATATTCTCACTAATGTAATAAGAAATCAGAGAATCAAATATTATTCTGAAAAATTTAACAAAAATAAAAATAATCCAAAGCAATTTTGGCAGACCATAAACGAAGCTACTGACACCCAATGTAATAAAAATAGTATATTAAAGACAATTATAAGTCGAAATGGAATAAAAATTGAAAATAAGGAAACTATCGCAAACAAATTTAAGATCATTTTACTAATGTAAGTCATGACATCGTATCTAATATAAAAAAGAAAGTATTTAATACTCATCACTATAACCTTACTTATAATAAAATTATATCATCTATGTTTATGTTTCCAGTAAACGAATGTGAAATCATTAATATTGTAAACAGTTTAAAAAATAATGTGGCTACTGGTATTGATGGTATTACAACAAATACCCTGAAACTTATTATCGAAGCTATTTCTAAACCACTTGTCTTTATATTTAATTTGTGCATATCTCAAGGTGTATTTCCCTCACCCCTAAAACATGCTGTGGTAATACCAATTCACAAGTCTGGTGACAAAAATAATCTTAATAATTACAGACCCATTTCACTATTACCCAGTCTCTCTAAAGTATTTGAAAAATGTATAAAAACACGGTTAATACAATTTTTAGAAAAAAAAAAAAAACTACTAAATGATAACTAATATGGTTTCAGAAAAAATTTGTGCACTGATGATGCTATTATGGCAGTTACTTCAAAAATAATTCAACAATTAGATGTAGGAAATAAATGTCTAGGAATTTTTCTACACTTACAAAAAGCTTTCGATACAGTCAATCACAATATACTTTTGAATAAAATGGATAGATTGGGAATTAATGGAATGGCTTTAAAGTTATTTAAATCTTACTTAAGTAACAGAACTCAAGCAACTAAAATAAATGATCACCTTAGTGAATCACGTAACATTGATATAAGTGTACCTCAGGGGACGATTTTAGATCCTGTTTTGTTTTTAATATATATCAACGATTTACTTAAAATTGACATTGAGAAATATTCTGGTACTCTGTATTCTTATGCTGATGATACTGTTGTTATATTTAGCGGTTCAAGTTGGAATGGAACTTATCAAAATTCTAACAGTGGTATTAACATTATTAAAGAATGGCTGGATGCTCACTTGCTTTCTTTGAACGTTTCTAAAACAAAATTAATACCATTTTCATTAACATCACATGGCCTTGAGCAACTAAAATAAATAATAACAGAAGTATAACAATACATGATTGTAACCTACCTACTTGCTCATGTAACACTTTGAGTATATCCTCACAAGTTAAATATTTAGGCTTTATTATTGACCAACATTTAAAATGGGACAAGCATATCTCCTTCCTGTGTAACAGATTGCGTAAAACAATCCAGAAATTTTCCATTCTACACTCTTATTTACCTGTTTCTGTTCTGCGTACTGTGTACTTAGCTCTGTTTCAATCAATAATTCAGTATGGTATTTTAGGTTGGGGAGGAATGGCAAAATCAACTCTCCATCCTTTAAATTTGCTCCAAAAAAGAATTATCAAAATTTGTCTATATAAACCTTTTGATTACCCAACAAAATTAATTTTTCAGGAATTTGGTGTATGAAATCTAGAACAAATTTATAAACAAATATTGCTGATTTACTTCCATAAAAACCACAATAAATTTAAATTAGATCCTCACGAATACCATTCGAGACAAAATTACAGTTTCTTTCTAAATACTCCGAAATGCCACAAAACGGCTGGATTAAAACACAGCAGAAGTTTTGGACCCAAAATATATAATGAATTAATTAGAGCTTACCCTGAGCTATGTACACTTAACACAAACAGATTTAAGAAACAAATCAGATTAATTATTTAATTGTTTAAGCTAATTGAGTTAAAAATTTATACTCTAATATTTATGTACTTTTGTATTTTCTATTTGTATATAGACCCTATTATTACATGTTGTATTATTTTACCATTTATTAATGTTATTGTGCTCAATGGACTCTCTTAATTTTGTGATATATTTTGTATAACTGATCTGAACTGCACCCGAGCACGAGCTTCTGCTCTTTCAGGCTGCAATGCCTAATGTAGCTCAAGTGTAAATAAAAAAAAAAAAAATCAAGATGATACAGATCAATCAAGTCCCTCAATGTCCCCAACAAGAGAAGAGATCGGTAGATATGCTGTACCTGAAGCCAGGAATTAATAACAAACCTTGGAAAATCTAATTATTCGAGGAAGAGTGTTCTATAGCAACATCCTTTTAATGATTTAAAGGTTTGCATAGCATAATGACATTTTCTTTTCTGTGTAATCCCAGAAACAAGTTACACAGGCCTATAACTGCGTCTAAAGTAAATTAAATAAATTACCTATACTGTTTTCGCTGTAAGAAAAATCCTACTGTAAACATAAGCAAGTGGCTGTCATACCCGTGATTGGTTGCCAGTCGAAACACTCACATGACGCAGGAAAATATAGTCTGTATTTGGAAACTATCATCTTTATTATTTGAAAATAAAAAAATTGAATTCTA